>NW_024082063.1:2751-48932 GCF_003009895.1 Hyaena hyaena | reverse complement strand
TTTTTGCCACCAGATGGCATCAATCAATCACCAAATTATTCCAGCAGCTGTTCAGGATTTTGCCACCGGATGGCACCAAAGAATCACTATATTCTTTAGGCCGTTTTTCAGATTTTTGCCACCAGATGGCACTAATGGATCACAACACTGTTCGAGCAGCTGTTCAGGTTTTTGCCACCAGATGTCACCAAAAGATCACCTTATTGTTCAAGAAGCTGTTCAGGGTTTTGTCACCAGATAACACCAAAGGATCACTATATTGCTCAAGTAGCTATTCATATTTTTGTCATCAGATGTCACCAAATGATCACCATATTATTCAAGCAGCTGTTCAGAGTTGTCCCACCAGATGGCACAAAAGGATCGTATTATTCCAGCAGTTGTTCAGGATTTTGCCACCAGATGGCACCAAAGAATCACTATATCGTTTAGGCCGTTTTTCAGATTTTTGCCACCAGATGGCATCAATCAATCACCAAATTATTCCAGCATCTGTTCAGGATTTTGCCACCAGATGGCACCAAAGAATCACTATATTGTTTAGGCCGTTTTTCAGATTTTTGCCCACCAGATGGCATCAAACAATCACCAAATTATTCCAGCAGCTTTTCAGGTTTTTGTCACTGGATGGTACCAAAGAATCACTGTATTGTTTAGGCCGTTTTTCAGATTTTTGCCACCAGATGGCATCAAACAATCACCAAATTATTCAAGCAGCTGTTCAGGTTTTTGCCACCAGATGTCACCAAAAGTTCACCTTATTCAAGAAGCTGTTCAGGGTTTTGTCACCAGATAACACCAAAGGATCACTATATTGTTCAAGTAGCTGTTCATATTTTTGTCATCAGATGTCACCAAATGATCACCATATTATTCAAACAACTGTTCAGTGTTCTCCCACCAGATGGCACAAAAGGATCATATTATTCCAGCAGCTGTTCAGGATTTTGCCACCAAATGGCACCAAAGAATCACTATATTGTTTAGGCCGTTTTTCAGATTTTTGCCACCAGATGGCATCAATCAATCACCAAATTATTCCAGCAGCTGTACAGGATTTTGCCACCGGATGGCACCAAAGAATCACTATATTCTTTAGGCCGTTTTTCAGATTTTTGCCACCAGATGGCATCAAACAATCACCAAATTATTCAAACAGCTTTTCAGGTTTTTGCCACCAGACGGCACTAATGGATCACAACACTGTTCGAGCAGCTGTTCAGGTTTTTGCCACCAGATGTCACCAAAAGATCACCTTATAGTTCAAGAAGCTGTTCAGGGTTTTGTCACCAGATAACACCAAAGGATCACTATATTGTTCAAGTAGCTGTTCATATTTTTGTCATCAGACGTCACCAAATGATCACCATATTATTCAAGCAGCTGTTCAGAGTTGTCCCACCAGATGGCACAAAAGGATCATATTATTCCATCAGCTGTTCAGGTTTTTGCCACCAGATGGCATCAACGGATCACCTTATTATTTAAGCAGCTGTTCAGGTTTTTGCCACCAGATGGCAGTAAAATCACCATATTGTTCCTGTAGCTCTTTATGTTTTTCCCAGGAGATGGCACCAAAGGATCTCCATATTGTTTTAGCAGCTTTTCAGGTTTTTGCCACCAGATGGCACCAAAAGATCACCTTATTGTTCAAGAAGCTTTTCAGGGTTTTGTCACCAGATGACTCCGAAATACCACGTTGTTCAAGCAGCTATTCAGTTTTTTGCCACCGGATGGCACCAAAGAATAACCGTATTATTCAAGCAGCTGTTTAGGTTTTTGCCATCAGATGGCACCAAAGTATCACTATAGTGTTCAAGCAGCCTTTCAGGTTTTTGTTAACAGATGGCACCAATGTGTCACTATCATTAACTCTGCTCCAAAAATTGAATTGTTTGCAAGGAGGAATGAAAAGAAGAAGGAGGAGGAGGAGGAGGAAGAGAAGGAGGAGAAGGAAGAAGAGGAAGGAAGGAAGGAGGAGGAGGAGGAGGAGGAGGAGGAGGAGGAGGAGGAGAAGAAGAAGAAGAAGAAGAAGAAGAAGAAGAAGAAGAAGAAGAAGAAGAAGAAGAAGAAGCAGCAGCAGCAGCAGCAGCAGCAGCAGGAGAAGCAGTAGGAGGAGGGAAGGGAAGGAGAAAAGAAACAAACTCCCTTAAAATCCAGGATTTGTATGTACAGAAATTGATTCTAATGCTGTATGAAGGAACTATTTGGTGTAAAAAGCATTGTGAATACATACACTCTAGGCCCTGCAGACATGAAACACGAGGTAGCAGTGTGGTTCCTTGGCATTCAGTCACAGGTTTGTGAAGGTAGTACATGTCAGAACGGGATAAATGAACTGAAATAGGATGGGCCATCAAGCAGGATCTGGGCAGCTGTGTCCTGTGTATGCACAAGGGATGACAGAAGGTGTGTGAGGACTTGTGGGCAGCTTACACAAGGGTCGGGTGATCAAGAATGAATGCCTTGTTCTCTGGTAGAAACCCTCTGTATTGTCCATATGGCACATTAGCTGACAGTGGTGAGGGGAGAGAGAAATCAATAAGCATGAAGTTTGGGGCCAATATCTAATGGAACTGCTTTAATACATATATGAAGTTCTAAGCAGACTAGGTATCACAGTAAACCGACCTTTTTTTTTTTACTCTTTGTAACATGTACCTTAGGGGAAATGTTCTCAGTTTTTCACCATTGGTATAATGTTAGCTGTGTGGTTTTCATATATGGTTTTTATGATACTGAGGTATGTTCCTTCTAATCCAAATTTGTTGAGGGTCTTTATCATGAATGGATGCTATACTGTGTCAAATACTTTTTGTGCATCTAGTGAAATGATCCACATAGTATTTATCCTTCCTTTTACTGATATTTTTGATCACATTGATTTTCCTTTTGTCATAAATTTGCACTGAACATCACTTGTGTAGAATGTTACCTTTTACCTATGCACAGGGGAGAAAACTAGTATGTATATTGTAATTGATTACATTTCTTTCTCTTTTTTAATAAAAGTTTTTATTATTTTTGAGGCAGAGAGGCAGAGTGCGAGTGGGGGAGAGGCAGAGAGAGACACAGAACCCAAAGCAAGCTCCAGGCTCTGAGCTTTTAGCACAGAGTCCCCACAGGGGGCTCAAACCCACAAACCACAAGATCATGACCTGAGTCAAAGTCAGATGCTTAACTGACTGAGCCACCCAGGTGCCCCTGTAATTATTTTTTTTAATTTGAAGTTTAAAACAGAAATTGATAAAATAATCAGTACATATAAGGTGACGGAGGGGTAGTCTAGGATGGAAGGAGATGATGTATATTCTCCTAAAAATTATAATACATACTTACAGGCTTCATGCACTGAACAGCACAAGAAACAATGAACAACCCAGTGGCAACGAGCAACTCTAGTTGTCTTGGAACAGATTACCTTACTGTTGCTGACAAGAAAATTCCTGACTGATAAGTTGAAATGACATTTCTAGAGGGGTTTGAAGCTGTCACTAAGTTAGTTATTAAGCCCAGTTTTGTGACTTAGGATAGCATAAATGACTCTATTTTGGGCCTGTAGTTTTCTTTTCGACACAATCAAGATATGGCTCCAACCTAATGTCATTCACCATAAGCTGACAGAGTCCTATGATTCTTCCTTTTTAAAAAAAAAATATATTTTTAGAAATTCATTTATTTTGAAAGAGAGAGCGAGAGGGGGATTGTCAGAGAAAGAGTGAGAGAGAGAATCCCAAGCAGGCTCCATTCTGTCAGCTCAGAACCTGACGTTGAGGTCGACTCCATGAACTACGAGATCATGAGATCATGACCTGAGCTGAAATCAAGAGTTGGATGATTAACCAACTGAGCCACCCAAGCAGTCTTATTCTTCTTCCTAAGTGTACTGGTTATAACTGTGTGCTCTGGGAACAGACTAGGATTAAACCCTAGTTCTCCATTTACAAACAGCATAAGCTTGACTTTTGTTTCATCTCACAGTTACTCAATTCCCATATTTGCAAAATTGCAATTAGATGTTTCTGAGTGTAGAAAAAAATTGAAAACAAAAATGTATATGATCTTCTGTATCCTATACTGTGCTGTTGATTCCTTGTGATGTATTTTTTTTCACTTATTGAATCTTTCATCTCTGACTGATTCTTTTTGTGTTTGTATATCTTTGTTGAAGTTCTGACTGAGCTCATCCACACTTTTGTCGAGTCCAGTTGGTATCTTTATGACCATTACTCTGAAATCTTTATGGGGCATATTATCTATCTCCATTTAATTTAGCTCATTTGCTGTGATTTTTCTGTTGTTTCTATATTTGAGATATAGTCCTGTCTTTCCATTTAGTCTAACTCTCTGTTTATTTCTTTGCTTTAGGGAGGTCAGCTACATCTCCTGATCTTGAAGGTAGTGGCCTCCTTTAGAAGAGTTCCTGTGGTACCCTGTACCACAATCCTCCCAGCCACTAGAACCAGGCACTCCAGGGGTACTTCTTATGTGATCTGCATGTGCCCTACTTTTTTGCCTGAGTCTCATACCACATTTGCTTTCAGCCCAGCTGCTGCAATGACCCACTTTGCCTGCTGTGGGTGCACTGGAAGATTTTGTGCCCTATGTAGTTGACTAGCCTGTCTGTGGTTGCTACTGGCAGGTAGGTGGGTAGGGCAGCAGTCAGGCTAGCTGTCCGCAATTACACCCTCTACCATAGTTTCTGGTTCACTGAATAGCAGGTCTTGCTTGTTGCATGGCCAAATGAGTCTTTCATTGGTGGGTGGGGCCAGCAGTCAGAATAGGTGTTTGCAATCTGTCTCTCTGGCACAGCTATGGGTGCACCCCATGTTTATCAATAAGAAAGTCACACAGACAGAAAATTCATGAGGACACAAGTAGCTTTTAATGACACAATACACCAGATTGAACTAACAGATATATACAGAACATACCATTCAAAAACAGCAGAATACACATACTTTTCAAGTGCACATGGAATATTTTCCAGGATAGATCACGTTAGGCCACAGAACAAGTTCCAATAAATTTAAGAAAATTGAGATCATATCACACATCATTTCCAAGCACAACAGTATGAAACTAGAAGTAAATTACAGGAAATATCTGGGAAGAAAACAAATACATGGAAGCTAAACAAAGTGCTATTAAACAATGGATTGCCCAACCCAAAAATTGGAGCCAATATTTAAAAAAAAACAAACCTGGAAACAAATGAAAATGAAACCACAGCAATCCAAAATCTTTAGTATGCAGCAAAACCTGTTCTAAGAAGGACGTTTGCAGTGATACAGGCTTACCTCAAAAATCAAGAAAAATCTCTAGGAAACAACCTAACCCTACACCTAAAGTAACTAGAAAAAGAACAAAGTCTAAAGCTAGTAGAAGAAAAGAAATAGTAAAGATTAGAGTGTAAATAAGTGAAATAAAGACTAAAAATAAACAAATTTAAAAAGCAGTAGAAAAATTTGATAAAACCAGGAGTTGATTTTATTAAAAATAACACTGCAAGCCTCAGCCAGACTCAACAAGAAAGAAAGAGAAAGGATTCAAAGAAATAAAAGCAGAAATGAAGGAGGAGAAACAACTGAAACCAAAGAAATACAAAGGATCATAGAGTATATTATGAAAAATTATACGGCAACAAATTGGACAATCTAGAAGAAATTGATGAATTCCTAGAAACATATAGTCTTCTAGAAATGAACCAAGAAGAAAGAGAAAGTTGAACAGACCTATTAATTGTCATGAAATTGAATCAGAAATTGAAAAACTCCCAACAAAAAAAAAGTCCAGGACTAGATGGCTTCACAGGTAAATTCTACTAATACTTAATGAAAAATTAATAACTATTCTTTTCAAACTATTCCAAGAAAAAAAACAGAAGGTAATGGGAAATGTCCATATTCATTCTAAAAGACCAGCATTACCCTGATACCCAAAGCAGAAAAAGATACTACAGGACACCTGGGTGACTAAGTCAGTTAAGCATCTGATGCTTGATTTCAGCTCAGGTCATGATCTCACTTTTTGTGAGTTCGAGCCTCACGTTGGTGATGGAGGTTGGCGCAGGGAGGGAGTAAGCATGAAGCATGCCTGAGATTCTCTTTCTCTCTCTCTCTCTGTTTCCCTCGCACTTTCTCTTTCAAAATAAATAAATACACTTTAAAAATACACTGGGAAAACTGTGAAAGCAAGAGCAAGAAATAGACAAATTACCAGCAAATCTATCTGGTGAGCTTAGATGCAAAAATCCTCAACAACAAAATATTAGTAAACCAAACTCAATAGTGCATTAAAAAAGTCATTCACCATTATTAAGTAGGATTTATTCCAGGAATGCAAGTGTGGTACAATATTTGCAAATCATTCCATGTTAATCAATACATCACATTAAAAATAGAAAGGATTAGAAGTATGTGTTGCTCTCAATATAAGCAGAAAAATCATTTGATAACATACAGCATCCATTCATGATAAAAAGTTTCAACAAAGGGGGTGGGTGTAGAGAGGACATAGCTCAACATAATTAAGGCCACAGCTAACACTATGGTCAATGTAGAAAACTCAAAGCTTTTCCTCTAAGATTGGAACAAGACCAAGCTCACTATTTTTATTCAATCTAGTACTGGAAATTCTAGCTACTGCATTCAGACAAGAAAAAAACAAAAAAGACATCCAAATTGGTAAGGAAGACGTTAACATTTCAGTTTTTGAAGATGACATGGTACTATTTATAGAATATCCTAAAGACTCCACCTGGAAACTCTTCAAACTGATAAGCGAATGCAGTATATTTGCAGGCTACAAAATCAATATACGAAAATATGTTGTATTTCTACATGCTAATAGCAAAGTATCAAAAAAATAAAATGCCTAGGAATAAATTTAACCAATATTTTATCAATCTTTCAAAACTGAACCCGGAAGAAATAGGAAGTTTGAACAGACTAATAATAATGAAATTGAATCAGTAATAAAAAAAACTCCTAACAAACAATATACATATATATGTGTATATATACATATATATACATACATAGCTATACATATGTATATAACTGTGTGTGTGTTTGTGTGTGTGTGTGTAGTTACTCAATCACGAAAAACAATGAGATCTTGTCATTTGGTCCACCTGGATGGAACTAGAGGGTTTTATGCTAAGTGAAATATCAGAGAAAGGAAGACAAATAGCATATGATTTCACTTACATCTGGAATCTGAAACAGAACAAAACATATGAACAAAAACACATATTATTTTTTTTAATATGGAAAGATCTCCAAGATCCATTTATTTATTTGTTTGATTGTTTATAATTTACATTTTAGTTAAATTACAGTGCAATGGTAGTTTCAAAAGCAGAATTCAGTGATTCATCACTTACCTACAACACCTAGTGCTTGTCACAAGTGCCATCCTTTTTTTTTTTTTTACAAGTGACATCCTTAACAAACCCATCATCCATCTAGCCCATCACCCACCTCCTTCCATCAATCCTCAGTTTGTTCTTTATCATTAACAGTCCCTTGTGGTTTGTTTCTCTTTCTCCTCTCCCCTTCCCATATGTTTATCTGTTTTGTTTCTTAAATTCCACATATGAGTGAAATCATATGATATTTTTCTTTCTCTGATTGATTTATTTCACTCAGCATAATACATTCTAGCTCAATATACGTTGGAGCAGATGGCAAGATTTCCTTCTTTTTGATGGTTGAGTAATATTTCACTGCATATATAGAACACATCTTCTTTATTCATTCATCATTTGATGGACATTTGGGATACTATCCATAGTTTGGTTATTGTTGATAATGCTGCTATAGACACTGGGGTGCATGTAACCCTTAGAATCTGTATTTTTGTATCCTTAGGGTAAACAATTAGTAGTGCAATTGCTGGATCATAAGGTAGTTCTACTTTTAACTTTTTGAGAAACCTCTATACTCTTTTCAGATTGGTTTCACAAGTTTGCATCCCCTCCAACAGTGCAAGAGGTTTCCCCTTTCTTTGCATCCTCACCAACAACTTTTGTTTCTTTGTTTTCTTAATTTTACTTAATCTGACAGGTGTGAGTTGCAAAAATACAAAGTTGCTGATAAATACAGAAAATAAAGTGGTTGTCAGAGGGGAAGTCAGTGGGAGAATGCGTGAAATAGTAAAGAGGTACTAACTTTCAGTTATAAAATACATAAATGACAGAGAATAAAAATATAGTATAGGAAATATAGTTAAGAATATTTTAATAATGTATGCTGACAGTGACTAATGGTATTTAGTAATTCATAGAGTTGTCGACAATATGTTGTACATCAAAAACTAATATAACATAGCATGTTAATTTTATTTATATAACTGTAACTATATAACGAATTATATGTATAACTATATATAATAATATACAAATATAATATATAGTGATACAAAAATAGTGATATATATCCTTGTCTTCTGGGTTTTACAAGGACACATGGTCAGGAATCATGTCATTTTAGAAATTCTACTGCAGAAATGTTATGAATGGCTTTTTCTGAACTTTGGGAAAATGAAAGAACTTCTCTATGCCTGTTTCCTCCTCTGTAAATGAGGAAAACAATCAGCCACTCCTACTGGGTTGTTTTGAGAACTGAGTTAGTAAATATATGACAACACATGGAACAGTGCAAGGCACATAGTAATAGCTTAATAAAACCTAGAAGTCTTTATACATATATGCAAGTTCATATTCTAATACTGTTGATAGTTTTTTGTTTTTTTTTTAAATTTTTTTTTTAATGTTTTATTTATTTCTAGGAGAGAGAGAGAGAGACAGCGTGAGCAGGGGAGGGTCAGAGAGAGAGGGAGTCACAGGCTCTGAAACAGGCTCCAGGCTCTGAGCTGGCAGTCAGCACAGAGCCCGACGCGGGGCTCGAACCCACGAACCGCGAGATCATGACCTAAGTGAAAGTCGGACGCTTAACCGACTAAGCCACCCAGGCGCCCCTAATACTGTTGATAGTTTTAGAAAATGTTTCCATGGGGTGCCTGAGTGGTTCAGTCAGTGAAATATCTGACTCTTGATTTTGGCTCAGGTTTGTGAATTTGAGTCCTGCATCGGGTTCTGCACTGATGACGCAGAAGGTGTTTGGGATTCTCTGTCTCCTTCTATCTACCCCTCACCTACTCTCTCTCTCTCAAAAAAATAAATAAATAAATAAAGGAAAGAAAGAAAAAGAAAACCTTTCCATGCATCTTTATTAAAGTTTGATAACCTTAACAATTATATAGTTGAATTCTACTCATCAACTGTTTTGTCTTTTAAATCACTAACTTTAATTATATTCACCATTAGATACTTATCATGAGAATGACTCAAAACTGGTTGGAATAACAGATCTTAGGAAATAGCACCACCATTTTTGCACATGGTGGTACAAAAAGCGAAGGGCTCATCTAGGATCCTGTCTTACCCACACACACCCCACACACATCGAATGTACTGCCTGATTGTCCAACATGCCCATGTCCAGGACCACCCCTGTCCCCTGCACACTGCTGCAGCACTGGCACAATCCCTACTCTGCACGATTCTCTTAATGGTTATCCCCACAGCTATCCTGTACCTGTCCAATCCATTCTCCCCACAGTGACCAGTCACTACTGAGCATATGAATCAGGTCATATCACTCTCATACTATAATCCTCCAAATAGAATAAATTCAAATCTCAATCCCCAAATGATATGGCTCCTGTCTGCCCTTGGAACTCATCTCCAACCATCTGTACATTGTCTACCAGGCTCCAGCCACTTGAGTTCATCATTTGCTCTTGGAAGTACTCGTTTACTTCCACATGCAAAACGGTCAGCCCAGGCTTAGTTTCCTCTTGTTGTTCAGGACTCAGCTTAAATGTCACTTTCTGAGAATGAGCTAGACTGACAACCCCACCTATAATAATCCTTGTTCTCATCATTTCCTACTAAAAGGATTCATTTATTGTCTTTGGATTACTCATTCCCATATACAATTGTCTTGTTTGTTGATTTGCTTACCTGCTTATTGACAGTTTTCTCAAAGTAGAATAAAAGCACTGGGGACATTGCCTTGTCTTGTTCACTGTGTTGAATCCCCAGCGATGATTTCAGTGGCTATTGTAGGTTAAATTGCATCATCCCCAAAAAGATATATTGAAGTCTTAATACTTAGTGCCTCAAATGTAACCTTATCTGGAAGTATGGGTGTCAAAGATATAATTAATTATGATGTCATAATAAAGTATGTTACTGTTGTCCTAATAAGGAGATGGCCATATAAAGACAGAAAAGGGACAGTGACATGTGATGATGATGATGGCAGAGTTAGATATCAGACATCTTCAAGTTGAAGGAATGCATACATTTCCAGGAAAACACCAGAAGTTCCAAAGAAGTATGGTGGATATCCCATAAGTTTTTTGCTTTGCATACAGTAAACATGATATGGACCAGTATATCCACCGTTTTAATATGCACACCCTGATGTTTTTGATGAGGTGTTTTCTCTGCACTTTGGAGAAATCTTGACCTAAACGCCTGACATTTTGTACCATAAATGTCATGTCCACTATGAAGATTTCTGTGATTTCAAGGGTTTCTCCATTAATATGATTAGTCAAATGTGCAGTGGTCCTTCCCTCCCACCTATGTTCACAGTTTGCATTCTATCATGGAATTACACTTAAAGTCCACAATAATTCTGGGTGGTTGGGAGCACTGGGTATTGTTATCTTGTTGTTTAGAAAACACTGGAAGAAGGGCAATGACTTAACTAAAGTGTCCCAATGATAGGGCCATCATCTTTTCATTCTGGCTACAACAAATCGTCTAGCACTTTGGAGAGAATATTGGTTCTTCTCTGTGAGTTCCTATTTCTGGGGATCGAGTCCATATCCTTCTTGGCTATCCCAACAGAAGGGAGAGTCAGGGGTTCATACAGTGCATGGAATAAAGAGAAAAGAGAGTAAGGCAAAGCACATAATCGCAAGGAGAGTGGTTGAAAATGTGCTTCTCTGTCCGCACTCAGGTCACTGGAAACTGCAATTGCACTGTTCCTCTTCCCCAGATCTATCTCACACAACGCAGTGACACTGAAGCTGTCACATCATGGAAATGTGGGATCATCCCTGCTTGCTATTCCATGTCTAAGTATTCTCTCTGGTAGTCATACTATGATGGTCATGTCAGAGACATCACTTTGACAGAATGAAGAAAGGAAAGCTGGAATAATCAGCTAACAAGTGGAAGGATTTCCAGATGCCACACAGTGTAGACTGCTGTTTTTTGGCTTTTCTTTTGAAATCCTCAAATCATTCTTCTGAAGTTGACAATATTACTTTCTTCCTCCACATTCGGAGATACGCAGGCTCACAGAGTAAAGTCCACACTCAAAGAATTCTAAGGGGGTAACAAATGGACCCAGGAATTACTTAAAAGGGACTTACACTGGCCAATTCTGTGACAATGCCAGCATCAAAATACACACTTGTAATGTCAAATGATAATCCTTTGAGCAAAGCAGGAATCCATAAATCATATTCATAAAATATATACATGAAAATAAGTGATAGAAGAGAAGGCAGAAGCTCTACCCAACATTTTAATGTCACTTTATACATCTAGAAAGTGACAGAATCATAAAAACAACACTTAACAACTATTAGACTTGAATGATTCAGGTAAGAATCATAAATAAATTTCAGTTTCTACCAAGTCCTAAAAGAGGCTCTGAGTCACCATGGTAACCATGTTCGCCAAGGAAAGCTGGGGGAAAAAAGAAACAACCGCCATCCTGATTTGTCTCCTAGTGTGCTTAGAACTGAGGACTGACTTAACAGTAATTTCCCTCACATATTCCTCACAATAAATATTCCTCCTGGTTTCATCCGCCCCCCAACATACACACATTCACATACGCCTTCTTTCTCTTATTCTTGAATGAATAAACACTTCAGGGTGAGTTTGTTTAAGGATAAAGAAGAGGGGCACTAGAGTGCTACAGTCGTTTAAATATCTGACTCTTGGTTTTGGTTCAAGTCATGATCTCACAGTTCATGATTTCAAGCCCTACATTGGGTTCTGTGCAGACAGCCAGGAGACAGCTTGCGATTCTCTGTCTACCTCTCTCTCTTCCCCTCTGCCACTTGCTCTCTCTAAACAAACAAACAAACAAACAAATAATAAGGAGGGGCACCTGGGTGTCTCAGTCAGTTAAGTGGCCAGCTCTTGGTTTCAGCTAAGGTTATAGTCTCAAGGTTCATGAGTTTGAGCCCTGTGTTGGTCTCCATGCTGACAGTGTGGAGCCTGATCAGGATTCTTTCTCCCTCTCTCTCTGCCCCTCCCTAGCTCTCTTTATTTCTTTTTTAAAATTTTTTATTTATTTCTGAGAGAGAGAGACAGCGTGAGCAGGGGAGGGTCAGAGAGAGAGAGGGAGACACAGAATCTGAAACAAACTCCAGGCTTTGAGTTAGCTGTCAGCACAGAGACTGACGCGGGGCTCGAACCCACAAACTGTGAGATCATGACCTGAGTTGAAGCCAGACGCTTAACTGACTGAGCCATCCAGGTGCCCCAAGTTCTCTGTCTTTCTAAAGATAAATAAATAAATAAGTAAAGACTAAATCAAGGATAAAGAAGAAATATATGTGTATTTATATATGTGTATGTATATATGTATGTATATACATACCTGGGCCATAAAAAGGAATGAAAAAAGAATATATATATATACATATATATTTTTTTAAAATATTACTCAGCCATAAGATAGAATGAAATCTTGCCATTGCAGCAATGTGGATGGAGCTAGAGAGTGTTACGCTAAGAAAATATGTCAGTCAGAGAAAGATAAATAGCATATGATTTCACTCATATATAAAATTTAAGAAAAAAAATGAGCAAAGGGAAAAAAGAGAGACAGGAAAACCCAGAAAAAGGTTTTTAACTAGAGAACTGATGGTTACCAATGGGGAGATGGTAGGGATTAAGGAGTGCAATTGTGATGAGCACCAGGTGATGAATAGAAGTCTTGAATCAGTATACTGCATACCAAAACCAATACTACACTGTATGTTAACTAACTGGAATTTAAATTAAAACTCAGAAAAACCCTTTATCTATATATCAATATCCTATTGTTTCCCTTTGTCTGGAAAACCTTAATATATGTGTTAAGTGACAAGTACCTTCTCTGTCCTAGAGTAACTTGGGTTTTCAAACAAAAAGTTTCCCTGGCAACATTCAGTTACTGGTAGTGCAGTGAAATATAATTCCTGGAAATTGTAATAAAAAATACTGTCATTACAATAGTGTCAAAATACATGAATGCCCATAATATATGTAGTATATCTATGTCTACAGATGTGCATGGCTTGCATTGAGAAAAGTGCAAAATATTGCTAAGAGAAATTAAGGAAGCCCTAAATAAATGGAGACACAGTGTATTTAGGGGTCAGAAGACTCAACATTGTTAAGATGTATATTTTTTCCAGACTTAACTATAGATACCTTACAATGCCAATAGAAATACTATCATACATATTTAAAAGAAGTTTACCAAAAATGTCATGTAAAATGTAACGGGCTTAGGGGCGCCTGGGTGGCTCAGTCGGTTAAGCATCCGACTTTGGCTCAGGTCATGATCTCGAGGTTTGTGGGTTCGAGCCCTACATCGGGCTCTGTGCTGACAGCTAGCTCAGAGCCTGGAGCCTGTTTCAGGTCCCGTGTCTCCCTCTCTCTCTGACACTCCCCTGCTCACTCTGTCTCTCTCTCTCTCTCAGAAATAAATAAAACACTAAAAAAAAATGTAACAGGCTTAGACTATGAAAATAACTTTGAAAAATAGGGTTTAAGTTGAAGAATAAGCACTACCTCACTTCAAAAGTCATTATAACTTCAGATTAATCAAGGCAGTTGGTATTAGGATGAAGGTAGAAATGTTCAATGGAACAAAATGAAGACTCCACAAATAGAGCCAAACATATATAGACAATTGAGTTTTGCAAAAGCTACAAGGGTAGCTTAATGGAGAAAACATATTCTTTTCAACAAATGGTGCTTGGGCAAGTGGGTCTCCATATACACAAACATCAACTGTGATCCATGTATCACACCATTTGCAAAAGTCAACTCAAAATGAATACTATAAAAGTATTAGCCATACTATAAAAGCTAAAAGTTTACAACATTCAGAGGGAAATATAAGAAAATAATCCTCTAGTCCTATGTTAGCCAGAGATTTTTTTAGCTATGACATCAAAGCCAAAATCAAAACCATGAATGAACAAATTGAAAAACTAAATTTCCTCAAAATGAAAACTTTTTTTTTCCCAAAGACGCCGTTGAGCTGAAAAAAGAGAAGTCACCGAGTAGGAGAAAATATTTGCAAGTCATACATCTGATAAAAGATTTGTATCCAGATGAGAAATCTCAGAAAGGAGAAGAAGAGAAGCAGACATTTCAGTGAACCAGTGGGCAACATATTGAAAAGATACTACCCCAAAAGAGATATACAAATTTCATAAGAAGCTATGAAAAGATGCTGAACATCATTAGCCATTGGGGAAATGTAATCACGCTACACATCTCTGAAACAGACTATAATAAAAACGCTGGCCATACCAAGTCCTGGCAATGTTGCAGAGAACGGAACCCTCATACATTGTTGATGGCAGTGAGAAATGGTGTGACCACTATGAAAAACAGTTTAGCACTTTCTTACAATGTTAATTTTATTATTCCTGTAAGTAAATACACCTAAGTTTTAGAAAAAGGAACCATATATCCAAGCAAAAACTTACACCTAAATGTTCACCGCAGGTTTATTGGCAAGAACCCAAATAGGAAACAGCACAAATATCCATTATCAGGTGAATAGAGAAAGCAAGTGATGGTATATATACATTATGGAATATTAATTAATGATAAAAAGGGGGAAATATTTTTTTTATTTATTTCTAGTAGAGAGAGAGAGAGAGACAGCGTGAGCAGGAGGGTCAGAGAGAGAGGGAGTCACAGACTCTGAAACAGGCTCCAGGCTCTGAGCTGGCATTCAGCACAGAGCCCGACGCGGGGCTCGAACCCTAAGCGAAAGTCGGACGCTTAACCGACTAAGCCACCCAGGCGCCCCAAGAGGGAAATATTCATACATGCAACAAATGCATACATCTAAAAATAATTAGTTTGAACAAAACACTGAAATTAGGATTCCATTCACATAAAGTTATAGGAACAGAAAACTTATCCATAGTCACAGATGATAGGTGGTTGCTTGGGAATGAGGTAGGGTGATGTGGATAGGGAGGTTGGAGAGAGGTATATAGAAACATCACAAAGGGATCAAAGAAGGTTTTTGAGGTGATGAATATGTTCATTATCTTTCTTAAATAGTTTATTGTCAAGTTGATTTCCATATAACACCCAGTGCTCATCCCAACAAATGCCCTCCCCGATGGCCATCACCTCCCTTCCCCTCTCCTCCACCCCCATCAGCCCTCAGTTTGTTCTCAACATTCAAGAGTCTCTCATGGGTTGCCTTCCTCCCTCTCCCAAACTATTTTTCCCCTTCTTCTCCACCACGGACCTCCATTAAGTTCCTCCTAATCCACCAATATGTGCAAACATATGCTATCTGTCCTTCTCTGCCTGACTTATTTCGCTCAGCATAACACCCTCACGTTCCATCCATGTTGCTACAAATGGCCAGATTTCATTCTTTCTCATTGCCATGTAGTATTCCATTGTATAAATGAACCACATCTTCTTGATCCATTTTTCACTTGATGGACACTTAGGCTCTTTCCATGTTTTGGCTATTGTGGAGAGTGCTGCTATGAACATTGGGGTACATGTGCCCCTATGCATCAGCTTCCTGTATCCCTTGGGTAAATTCCTAGCAGTGCTACAGCTTGGTCATAGGGGAGTTCTATTGTTAATTTTTTCAGGAACCTCCATACTGTTTTCCAAAGGGCTGCACGAGTTTACATTCCCACCAACAGTGTAGGAGGGTGCCTGTTTCTCAACATCCTCGCAATCATCTATATTCTCCTGAATTTTTCATTTTAGCCACGTTGACGGGTGTGAGGTGGGATTTCAGTGTGTTTTATATATTTAGGTGCCCTCATGTTTGGTGCATAGACATTTATATTTGTTAGCTTTTCCGGATGGATAGACCCTGTAATTATTATATAGTGCCCTTCTTCATCCCTTATTACTTCCTTTACTTTAAAGTCCAGTTTGTCTGATATAAGTATAGCTACTCTAGCTTAATTTTGACTTCCAGTAGCATGATAGATATTTCTCCATCCCCTTACTTTCAATCTGAAGGTGTCCTCAGGTCTAAAATGAATTTCTTGTAGACAGCAAATAGATGGATTTTGGTTTTGTTATCCATTCTGCTACCCTATGTCTTTTGATTGGGGCATTTAGTCCACTTACATTCAGTGTTATTATTGAAAAATATGGGTTTAGGGACATTGTGTTCTTTGTAGGGTTCATGCTTGTGTTGGCATCTCTGGTACCTTGTGTTCCTTGCAACATTTCCCTCATAGAGTCCCCCTCGAGATTTCTTGTAGGGCTGGTTTATTGGTGACGAAGTCTTTCAATTTTTGTTTATTTGGGAAGACTTTTATCTTTCCTTCTATTCTGAATGACAGGCTTGCTAGATAGAGAATTCCTGGCTGCATCTCTTTTTTGTTCATCACATTGAAGATCTCCTGCCATTCCTTTCTGGCCTGCCAAGTTTCAGTAGATAGGTCTGTCACCACTCTGATAGGTTTCCCTTTGTATGTTTAGGATCTTTTTTTTCCTATCTGCTTTCAGAATTCTCTCTTTGTCCTTATTTTTTTTGCTAGTTTCACTATGGTATGTTGTGCAGAAGATCGATTCAAGTTACGTCTGAGGGGAGTTCTCCGTGCTTCTTGGATTTCAATGTCTGTTTCCTTCCGCAGATTGGGGAAGTTCTCTGCTATAATTTGTTCATGGACTCCTTCAGAGCCTTTCACTCTCTCTTCCTCTTTTGGAATTCCTATGATACGGATATTGTTCCATTTGATTGTATCGCTGAGCTCTCGACCTCTCCTTTCGTGTTCCTGGATCAGTTTATCTCTCTTTTCTCAGCTTCCTCTTTGTCTCGAATTTTGTCTTCTAATTCATCTATTCTCCTCTCTGCCTCTTCAATCCGTGCATTGGACCCCTTCATTTTATTATGCATCTCATTTATACCATGTTTTAACTCATCAAAACTATTTTTAAGCTTCATAGTGTTTGTAGCAATAGTTTCTCTAATGTCTTCCATGCCTTTTTCAAGCCCAGCAATTAATTTTATGACTGTTGTTATAAATTCTTGTTCAGTTATGTTGCTTATATCGGTTTTGAGCAGTTCTTTAGCTGTCATTTCTTCCTGGAATTTCTTTGGAGGAAAGTTCTTCCGTTTCATCATTTTGGTTAGCTTTCTATCTGTTGTTAGTTTTAAAAGCTTGTTATGCACTCTGCACCTGCACTTACTGCACTATTAAAGAAGGCTCTTTGACTGTCCAGGGTCTGTCTGTTCAGGAGGTGTTCTTTGATTGGTGTCTCTTTCTCTTATTGAGACTTTGGTTATTTTATTTCCCTATTCGTAGTGGTATTTGGCACTCTCCACCCTCTATACTTTGCCTTGTTTCTTGAGGTAGCCCTGGAAAAGAAAACAGACAAACATAGGGAACAAAAGCACACAAACACACAGACAAATCCAACAAACACACAAACCTAAAGGGAAAAAGGAAAAGAAAAAAAAAAACCGAAGGGACAAAAAAAAGAGGAAGGAGGGAAGACAAATAATAAAAATAAAGAAAAGAAACAAGAAAAAACCCGAAAGACAAAGGACAGTCTAAGAGCATAAAACAGGACAGTCTAAGAGCATAAAACAGGACAGTCTAAGAGCATAAAACCAGGTTCCCAGGTTCAAATAAAAACCAGTCGTATGAAGTGCTGATGGTAGAACATATACAAAGAGAGAAATTGCAGGGTGGGGAGGAAGCGAAATTGGAAATGAAATGATCAGGCAGAGAGACCAAGAGGCTTGATTTAGAGGGAGAAAGAGGAGAATATGGTTAGAGGCGAGGAGAAAGAAACGAAGATAATGTTACTCAGAGGAACTCTATAGTCTGATTACTCCAGAGAAAGAGAGATAAAAAGGTGGAGTTGTAGAATGTACATCTAGAGAATGGATTAAATGTGACTGTTTAAGCAAACCAGTGACCAGAGTGACCAGTCCAGCAGAGTGGAGTGTTACAAATGAGACAAGGGAGAATATATCTGAATAGAAAGAATTGATCTAGAATTAATCACAGCAGTGCATCCATGTTTGTCTTGCCCTGGGCTTCCGTTAAAAAAAAAAAAAAAAGTAGCTCTCTCGTGGGGAAGGGCATGGTTTGGCGTATGTAGGTCTTAGCATCCACTGCGGCCCTCTGGTAGCTCTCTGAGGCCCTGTCTTGGTGGTTGTGGGGAGAAAAAACGTAGCACCCTAGTCCCTTCTTGAACAAGGCATTGCAAATCACTCTTTTCGGTCCGATCTCCCTGTGTAATAGGCGTAGCCAAGGTTGGCTGTTTTCTATGTCCCAAGTCCCGTCTCCTTTCCAGATCCCAGTCCATGCACTTTATTGATCCCACCGGAAATCAAACCACAGTCCAACAGGTCGCTGCTTCCCCGCTGCTGGGGATAGAGCTGTGGGGGGGGTGGTGGCAGAGGAGGGACAGTGCAGCCTTGGATCCGCCTCGCGATACCAGGGGGCCAAGGCGGGGTGCGGTGGCACAGCCTTGGGTCCACGGACTCCGAGCCTCCAGGGGTCAAGCCGGGTGCTCGGTGGTGCAGCCTCGGGCTCACCACCTCTGCGTCCCGGATGGTGCCAGGAGCGCAGCAGAGCAGTTTTTGCTTGTGCCATCTGGGACCCGGGGCACCCAGTTCAAAGTCAGCACCCCAGCTAGAACTAAAAACACTCTCCTTCCAAGCCGAGGTTTTCTCTTCTCCAGGGACAATTCTATGAGTAGTTTCAGCCCCTTTTTCTTTTCCCCTCGAATCACTGCGGCTCCCTGCGAGGGGTGCTCCCTCCCCTCCTTCCGTGTCTCTGGTCCCAGCCTGCTTTTATCTTCCCCAGTTCGCACTCACGCATTTATTAGGTTGCCTTCCCAGTGTACTCTGTCTCTTTCTCTTCCCAAACTCCTGTGGCTCAGTGTCCTATGGCTTCAGGCCTTCTTGGATTAGAAAGAGATGGCAGTCTTTTAGACATTGTATACACCTTTTCAGGGGATTCATGGATGTTCTAACTCTTGCTGATTTTACTAAGTTCTTTCCCTGCTCCTCACATTCCATTTTTCTTCCAAAAAAAGAAAGCGAGGGAGCTGAATATGTTCATTATCTTGACAGTAGTACCAAATTCACAGATATATTTATACATCAAAGCTTAAAGCATGTACTTTAAATAGATGCAATATATTGCATGTCAGCCATACCTCAATGAAGTATTTCACATATATTTATATATTCGTAATTCTCTGAGGCAATTAAATAAATCAGGTGAAATATTCTCATGATTATAGAATGAAGAGACACACGTTATATATAATCAAACTAGTTCACATTACTAATCACCAAAGTTGAAATCATTATTTGTAAGGAAATTTATGTAAACATTTAGAGATAGTTGATGTCTATTTCCTTCTGAAGTACAGAAATAAAATTGTACATATTAGAAAAATAATCATTACATGTTAAATAACTGGTAATTATATCAAAATAGGCTGAATATCTTTATAGTTGGGCAAATTCAAGGATAATAAATATTTTAAAAAATTAAATTTTACAGGGGAGTAGGAAGTACAGGTTTCCAGTTATGGAATGCATGTCATGGGGATGAAAGAGACAGTATAGGGAATATAGTCAATGGTGCAGTTATAGCACTGTATGGTGGCAGATGGTAGCTATAATTCGACGTGAACGTATCATAATTTATAGATTGGTGGAATTACTATGTTGTAAACCCAAAACAAATGTAACATTGTGAATCATCTGTACTTTAATTAAAAATAGATCTTGAAATCTACTGAGATTTCAAAATAAAAATTAGAAAATTATTGGCTCATAAAAAAAAAACAAACACGTGGGGTGCCTAGATGGCTCAGTCAGTTAAGCATCCGACTTCGGCTCAGGTCATGATCTCACAGCTCGTGGGTTCGAGCCCTGCATCGGGCTCTATGCTGACAGCTCAGAGCCTGGAGCCTCCTTCCGATTCAGTGTCTGTCTGTCTGTTTGTCTGTCTCTCTCTCTCTCTCTGGCCTTCTCCCACTCGTGATCTCTTTCTCTCAAATATAAATAAAATATAAAAAATTTTGAAAAATGTAACATGTGATGGAAAAAGAACCATGGGCACCAGGGAAGAATCTAGTTCACAATACGAAATTTGTAGGAAGATCTAACACCTGCACAACCACACCCATATATGAGAGGCATGATAATTGCAGATTATTATTATTTCGGTGAGAAAAACTTAGGTTTATTTATTGCAAACACATAGTAAAGATAAATTTTTGGACAATTTGTTGTTTCTCTTTAAAAAATCATCTCTATGGGGCACCTGGGTGGTGGCTCAGTTGGTTAAGCATCCGACTTGGCTGAGGTCATGATCTCCCGGTTCATGGGTTCAAGCCCCGAGTCGGGCTCTGTGCTGACAGCTAGCTCAGAGCCTGGAGCGTGTCTTCGTACTCTGTGTCTCCCTCTCTCTCTGGCCCTCCCCTGTTCACGCTGTCTATCTCTCTCAAAAATAAATAAAACATTAAAAAAATAAAATCATCTCTAAGATGGGCTCATGTGCTAATACAGAGGCTGTAGCTGCTAATGGAATGACATTCCACCTGCTAAATCCATGATGAGATCAAAATAGCTTCTCTACTTTTATGCCAGTTTGTGAACCCTACAGGAGCTATTCCACATGTTTCTGTTTAGATATATAAAGTCACTTGAGCCAAGCATTGATTCCACTAGGCATGAGAAGGGATGGAATTCCCTCAGGACTGCTGCTCTTGAATCTGGAGTAAAAGCTTCAACTGCCATCAGGACACAGATCCTCAGAACCTGCCTCCTTCAGGCACCTGATATGAGCTGAGCCGCCAACATGAAGAGCTGTGCAAGAAATATCAAGCAATCACTATGCTTTACTGGTGTAATTATGTCTTCAGTGCCATGCCAGGCACTTGATTTGTGACAATAACAATGATACATCTGGGTCATGATCATAACAACCACATGTATAATGGACTTCTCCCAGGTCCCTTTTCTTCTCCTTTCCTAACCTAACCCCCAATAAAAAAGAAGAAAGGGAATAAGAAGTAGCCTGAATTCAGATAGGCATTCATGATCCCGCAGAAACCACAAGGCTTGCTCATGTGTAGTGGTCAGAAATCCTGTGGGTGAAGCATTCTCATCCCCATTCTATATCAAGGGAAGCTCAGGCTCAGAGCCCGTACCTGACCTCCCTCCCATGCCCCTGCTTTTAAAGGAAAGCAGCTCCAGGACACCCCTGGAGCTGGACCCCACTCTTACAAGCACCTAATCATACTCCAATAGCTTTACCTCTGAAACAGTCTGGGTAAAGTGCCTCAAAGCATGAAAAGAGCTGACTAGAATCTGGATCCCTTTGTATCCCACACCCCAGATGGTTCAGCCTTTGCCACGGAGACCCGCACTCTCAGCTGAATCTCATACAACTGAAGGCGGGGCCCTGCAATCCTCACCACAGCCATGCGTGTTTTCATAAAAAGTTATCACAATTGCCATGATGGTGTCAGGTCTATTTCAACCAGTATGTGTAAGGTGGTCCTCCACACGTAAATGCTTCTGCACACTCAACCAGCCCCTGACTTTTGCTGAAAGTGGATATCTTTGCTCTTCAGGTAACCATGTGAGAAAGCATAGTAATTAAAGATACTAGCCTGGGATTCGAGCATTTGGCAGAGCTCTGCCCACGTTGATGGGACAAAGAATGTCCCTGTCCTCAGGAACTTTGTTTCAAAGAGACAGGGGAGTATTATCAGTATCCAGAGCCCCAAGGTGGTAGCCTAGGTTTCGTAGAGATAAGCTAGTCCTTGGAAGGTGACCATGTGAAATCAAGGCCATGCTAAGCAGTTACTCATCTGTGCCAGAAAACAAAGACACTTTCTATAATCACATGTCTGAATCATCTAGATACATATACATACACAAAAATGTAATTTAAGAAGTCTCAGAGTAAGTTTAGAGAGGAAAGCCTAAATAATTATAGCCAGGAGGCAGAAACCCAGTCAACTGAGCCAGCCATACATTAGGATCTCCTGGTGAATTCTTATCCTCTATTTTCTTCCTGGTGTAGGAACATCCATGATCAAATACATCTAATCTCTCTGTACACTTACTCTTCTATCAAGAGAATCACTTGTCTGATTAGAAAGGTTGGAATGACAAATGAGTTTTATTTAAATTCTTGTTAAAATTGTTAAATTCTTGTAAGATACAGAGTAGTATTGGTTTCAGGAATAGAATTTAGTGATTCCTCACTTACATATGACACCCAGTGCTCATCAACATAAGTGCCCTCCTTAATACTCATCACTCATTTAGCCCAATCACCTTCACCTCCCCTCCATCAATGCTCAGTTTGTTCTCTATAGGTAAGAGTCTCTTATGGTTTGTCTCCTGTTCTCTTTTATTCCCCTTTCCCTATTTTCATCTGTTTTATTTCTTATATTCCACATGTGAGTGAAATCATATAGAACTTGCCATTTTCTGATTAACTTATTTCACTTAATATGATGCATTCTAACTCCATTCATGTCATTACAAAAAGCAAGATTTCATTCTATTATGTGGCTGAGTAATATGCCATTGTGTATATATATATATATATATATATACCACATCTTCCTTACCCATTCACCAGTCAATGGACATTTTGGCTCTTTCCATAATTTGATTATTATTGATAATGCTTCTATAAGCATTGGGGTGCATGTATCCCTTTGAATCAATACTTTTGTATCCTTTGGGTAAATACCTAGTAGTGCCATTACTGGGTCGTAGGCTAGTTCTAACTTTTTGAGGAGCCTCCATACTGTTTTACAGAGTGGTTGGACCAGTTTCCAATCCCACCAACAGTGGGAAGCGTACCCTTTTCTCTGCATCATCACTAACATCTATTATTTCCATAGTTGTTAATTTTAGCCATTCTGACAGGTGTGAGATGGTATCTCTTACTTTTTATTTGTATTTTCCTGATGGTGAGTGATGGTGGGCATCTTTTCATCTGTCTGTTAGACATCTAGATGTCTTCTTTGGAAAAATGTCTATTCATGTCTTCTGCCCATTTCCTATAATTTGGGGGTTTTGTGGGGGGGGAGGTGTTAGGTTGTTTAAGTTCTTTGTAGATTTTGGATACTAACCCTTTATCAGATATGTCATTTGCAAATATCTTCTTCATTATGAATGTTGCCTTTTAGTTTTGTTGATTGTTTCCTTTGCTGAGTAGAAGCATTTACCTTGATGAAGTTCCAATAGCTCATTTCTGCTTTTGTTTCCTTGCCTCCAGGGAAGTGTCTAGTAAGATGCTGCTAAGGCTGAGGTTAAAGAGGTTGCTGCCTGTGTTCTCCTCTAGAGGTTTGGAGGTTTGTCTTACAGTTAAATCTTTCATCTATTTTGAATTTATTTTTGCATATGGTGTAAGAAGTGGTCGAGTTTCATTCTTATGCATACTGCTGTCCAGTTTACCCAACACCATTTGTTGGAAAGACTGTCTTTTACCATTGGATATTCTTTCCACTTTGTTGAAGATTAGTGGGTCCATTTCTGGGTTTTGTATTCTGTTCCTTTGATCTATATGTCTGTTTTTGTGCCAGTAATGATGACTAAAGCTTTGTAATATAACATGAAGTCTGGAATCGTGATGTCTCCAGCTTTGCTTTATTTTATCAAGATTGCTTTGGCTATTTAGCATCTTATGTCATTCCAATGAAATTTTAGGATTTTTGGTTCTAGCTCTGTGAAAAAAGTTGGTGGTATTTTGATAGCGATTGCAATAAATGTGTAGGTTGCTTTCAGTAGTATAAACATTTTACAATGTTTGTTTTTCTTGTCCATGAGCATGGAATGTTTTTCCATTTTTTGTGTCATCTTCAATTCCTTACATAAGTTTCTTATAGTTTTCAGAGTAAAGTTCTTTTACCTCTTTGGTTAGGTATATTCCTAGGTATCATGTTTCTTTTGGTGCAACGATAAATGGGATTGAATACTTGATTTCTCTTTCTGCTGCTACATATTCATATATAGAAACGTAACATATTTCTGTACATTGATTTTGTATCCTCCAACTTTACTGAATTCATATGTCCGTTCTAACAATGTTTAGTGGAGTCTTTTAGAATTTCTACGTAGAGTATCATGTCATCTGCAAATAGTGAAAGTTTAACTTCTTCCTTGTCAATTTAGACGCCTTTTAGTTCAGTGTTTTCTGATTGCTGTGGCTAGGATTTCCAGTATTTTGTTAAATATCAGTGGTGAGAGTGGAAATCCCTGTCTTGTTCCTGACAGTAAAGGAAAAGCTTTCAGTTGTTCCCATTGGGGATGATGTTAGCTATGGGTATTTTATATATGCCCTTATGATGCTGAGGTATGTTTCCTCTATCCCTCCTTAGTTGAGCGTTTTTATCAAGAATGGATGCTGTACTTTGTCAAATGCATTTCCTGCATCTTTTATTATTGTGGTGTATCATGTTGATTGATTTGCAAATACTGAACCATTTTGCAGCCCAGGAATAAATCCCACTTGATCATGGCGAATGGTTCTTTTAATGTACTGTTGGATTCGATTTGCCAGTAGTTCATTGAGGATTGTTGCATTCATGCTCATCTGAGATATTGGCCTGTGGTTCTCTTTTTCAGTGGAGTCTTTGTCTGGTTTTAGAATCAGTGTAATGCTGGATTTTTAGAACGAGTTTGGAAGTTGTCCTTCCATTTTTATTTTTTGGGATAGTTTGAGAAAAATAGCTATTAAGTCTTCATTAAATGTTTGGTAGAATTCACTTGAGAAGCCATGGGACCCTAGACATACATTTGTTGGGAGATTTTTTATTATGTATTCAATTTTGTTCTTAGTTAGCAATGTGTTCAATTTTCATATTCCTTGCTGTTTCAGTTTTGTTAGTTTATATGTTTCTAGGAATTTATCCATTTCTTTCAGATTGGGCAATTTGTTGACATATAATGTTTCATAATATTCTCTTATAATTTTTTTTTGTATTTCTGTGATGTTTGTTGTGATTTTTCCTCTCTCATTCGTGATTCTATTTATTTGAGCCCTTTCTCTTTTCTTTTTGATAAGTCTGGCTGGGGTTGATCAATTTTATTAATTTTTCAAAGAACCAGCTCCTAGTTTCATTGATCTGTTCTACTGGGTTTCCTTTGTTTCTATATGAATTATTTCTTCGTTAATCATTATTACTTCTCTTATTCTGCTGGCTTTAGGCTTCATTTGTTGTTCTTTTTCTAGCTCCTATAAGTGTAAGCCTAGTATGTGTATTTGAGAATTTTTTCTTGCTTCTTGAGATAAGCCTGTATTGCTATATTCTTCCCTCTTTTGACCACTTTCACTGCATCCCAATGGTTTGAACTGTCATTTTCTATTTTTCATTTTGTTTCCATGTTTTTTAAAAAAAACTTTAACTTCCTGGCTGACTCATTGATTGTTTCTTAGGATGATCTTTAGCCTCTATGTATTTGTGGTCTTTCCAATTTTTTTCTTCTGATTGACTTCAAATTTCATAGTGCTGTGATTGGAAAGTATGCATGATATCTTTCAATATTTTTGTACTGTTTAAGCCTAATTTGTGACCTAGTATGTGCTCTTCTTTAGAGACTGTTCCATGTGCACTTGAAAGAATGTTCATTCTTCTGTTTTAGGATGACATGTTCTGAATATATCTCTTAAACTCTTCTGGTCCAGAGTGTCATTTAAAGCCATTGTTTCCTTGTTGATAGGTCCATTGCTGTAATTGGGGTCTTAAAGTCCTCTATTATTATTGTATTGTTATTGAGTTTGTTTATGTTTGTTATGAATTGATTTATATATTTTTGTACTTCCACGTTGTGGAAATAAATACTTACAATTGTTAGATCTGCTTCTTAGAATGTCTTCTTAGAAGATCTTGTTATGATGTAGTGCCCTTCTTCATCTCTGGTTACCTTCTTTGGTTTAAAATTCAGTTTGTCTGAAAAAGTATTGCTACTCTACCTTTCTTTTGACATCAATTTGCATAGTAGTATTTCTACATCCCCCAGTATCTATAGGTGTCTTTAGGTCTAAAATGAGTCTCTTGTAGGTGGCATATCAATGGGTCTTGTGTTTTTTTAAAAATCCATTCTGACACTATATGTCTTTTTATTCAAGTACTCATTCCATTTACATTTGGAGTAATTATTGATAGGTGTGAATTTAGTACCATTTTATTACTTGTTTTGTCATTGTTTATGGAGATTTTCTCTGATCCTTCCTAGTCATTGTAGCTACTGGTATTTCTTTTCCACTGAAAGAGCCCCCTGTAGTATTTCTTGTTTAATAGTTCTTGTTTGTCTGGGAAACTTTTTATCTCTCCTTCTATTCTAAATGACAAACTTTCTGGATAGAATATTCCTGGCTGTAGTTTTTCTTTTTCCATTTAGTACAGTGAATATAACATGTCACTCCCTCTGGCCTGCCAAATTTATGTGGAGAGATCTGCTGCTAAGGTCAATTGTCTTCCTTTGTAAGTTTAGAGACTTCTTTGTCTTGCTGCTTTTAGGATTTTTTCTGTATCTCCATATTTGCAAATTTACCTACAATAAGTCTCAGTATTGGCCTACTTTTGTTGATGTTGTTGGGAGTTCTCTGTGCCTCCTGGATTTGGTTGTCTGTTTCCTTACCCAGATTAGGGAAGTTCCCAGCCATTATTTCTTCAAATAAATTTTTTGCTTCCTTTTCCTTGTCTTCTTCTGGGACTTCTAGGATAAAAATGTTATTACACTTCATAGAGTCACTGAGTTACCTAAGTTTATATTTGTGATCCAATATTTTTCTTTCCCTTTTATTTTCAGTCTCATTATTTTCCATAATTTATCTTCTATATCACTTATTATTTCCTCTGCTTCTTCCATCCTTATAGTAATTTTTTGCGGTTGGTTTCAAATCTCAGTAATTGCAATTTACATTATGGCATTATTAGTTTGTTGGTCTTTTATCTCTTCCAGTAAGGGACTCCCTGATGTTTTCTATGATTTTCCCAAGCCAAGCTAGTATCCTCACGACTGTTGCTTTAAATTCTGGACCATGGTTATTATATCAGTTTCAGGTAGATCTCTGGTTGTGACCTTTTCTTGTTCTTTCTTTTGGGATAAATTCCTCCATGTTGGCTTTTTGTCTTGGTCTGAATCTTCTGTGTGTTAGGAAAATCTGTTATGTTCTTGCTCCTGAGAGTAATGGCTTTATTATGAAGAGGTCATGTACAGTCCAGGGCCTGAGTCTTCAAAAAGTGTCTCCGGTGTATGCTGTGTGCACTCTGCTGGTGTGTTTTAGTTGCTCTTTCCCTCAAGTCATTTCCCTGCAAAGTTTCTTTGTGCCTGCCTTGGGGAGTGTTTTGACCTTGTCCAGAGTGTGGCGAATTTTAAATAGGTGTGCTCTGGTCTGCTTGTTGAAAGAGACCTGATGTTACTTTCATTAGGGCTGAAGCTTTGCAGCACTATGGTCAGTCGATGTGATGCTTGTGGGGATTAGGATTTTGTGCTTCTCTTCTGGAGGAGAGGTACACTTCGCTAGTTCTCAGGCACCCTTGTCCAATAAAAGAAGCACCAGCAGAGAGCAGGGGGTGGGGTTTGGTGTGCACTGTTTAGGCCGATAGTGTTGGCATTGTGCTGCTTTCTGAAGTTAGCTTATGCTGAGGGGTGGAATAGGAAAAATTGGGCCAACAAGCCCCCTAGTGCATAGTGAGGGAATTTTGTACCCACCGCTGTCCAGACACCCCTCCCTGAAGAGCAAATAATCTCTCTTTGGTCATCCCAGGTATCCTTCAGATCATTGCCTTCACCCTGTCTGTGTCCAGGCCACCTGCCAGCCCAGCAGCTCAATGCATCTTCGGCTCTATCTTAGGCAGGCTGGCTGAGTTTTAAAATACCAAACTTTAGGTACCTGGCATGGTGAAGACCCATGATGGTCCTTTGAAAGAAGGTTTTGCCATGCTAGGACTGATAAAGATTGGTCTTAGAAAGTCACATCTAAGTGCAGGGATGTGGATTTTGGAGTAAAGCACAGCAAAGAGCCGTGTGCAGATTAGCTGCCTCAGCATGTGTTCCTACACCTTTGTTGAGCATCAGGGGAGGGAAATGGTGCCTGCTCAACTCCTTTGTCCCCAGAGAGTCAAAGCCACCTCTTTCCAATTTACTCCAAGATGGGGAATTGTCTCTCCCAGTGAGTCTCAGGTGATCCACAAATCATGTCTTCTGCCCCCTGGGTTGCCTGCTTGTCTTTTCTACAGGAACACTGCAGTTCCCTCAGAGCTTTAGCCCAGCCATACCCTGGATCTCTAAACTCCAGTTTTTGAGCTCTGCTAGTTGCAAATATTCACAAAAATCAGCCCCTCTCATTTTCCAAATCAATGGGTTTGGGGAAGTGTTTTCCTTGGATGATGCTCTGATGCCCTGTGTGCTTCTCTCTCTCTCTCTCTCTCACCTCTCTCTTCATTCAGGGCCCTTTCCCCTCCACAGTACCTGTGATCATTTTCTCTGACAAACCATGACAAACCATGTTTATGCACCTCCTGCCTTTCATGATGTGGCCGTTTCTGCCTCTCTAGTTGTGCATTTTTTTCTGTCAGTACTCAGATCAATGTCTTGGGTATTCAGAATGATTTGATATTTATCTAGCTTTTTCTGAGAAACAAGGCAAGCTTCAAGTCCTTCTACTATGCCATCTTAACCCTTCTATAGAATGGTATTCAATAGCTCCTCACAGAGCTGTATCTTTTTCATTAGAAAAAAATAACCTATAGAAAACAAAAAAGGTGACTCTACATAGATTTCTGTGACCTTGTAGTGAGTCATCCGTAAAGAGGGTAACCCATTTTATATAATTATATAATTTTTAGAAATAGAAACAAAAGTTTTCTTCAAACCAGATTATGAAATAATGAAATAATAACTTCTGTGTGACCCCCATGAGAACATATATATAGTTTCACATTTTACTTATGCCTACATCTACATCTCATGGTTAGTAACTGTGAATTAGATATCTCTTGTGTGGCAGAACTGTCAACCCAATTCCAAGTCTGCATCCACATCTTTCTTTCCTTAATAGCTATACTGGACAACCGGAAATATCTACAGGCAGCTAGATGGGTGTCAGTGTTAACCCCATAGAGTTGTGCAGTTTGACCTGAAACAGACTCCATTCTTAACAACTGTCATCCATGCTTGACCCTCCATCCTGGGAATCTGGCATCTAAACAGGAAATAATGCAATTGAGGGAGTAAAAGTTCACCCACCACCGGAAACTGTTAACTTGTTCTCTATATGTATGGGCTGATTTTTTCTTTTCTTTTTTCTTTTTCTTTCATAGTTTATTGTCAAGTTGGATTCCATAGAACACCCAGTACTCATCCCAAAAAGTGCCCTCCTCCGTGCCAATCACCCACCTTCTCTTCTCTCCTTCCCCATCATGGGCTAATTTTTTCTTATTTGTTTTTTTTCTTTCTTTAGATTTTACACACAAGTGAGATCGTCTAGTATTTGTCTTTGTCTGACTTGTTTCATTTAGCACAATACCCTCAAAGTCCATCCAATCATCATAAACGGCAAGACTTCTGGGTTTTTTTTTTTTGTATCTGAATATTAGTCATTTATGTCTGAATTAGAAACTGTTAATCTGTTCTCTATATGTATGAGCTCATTTTTCTCTTCCTTTTTAATTTTTTTTAGCTTGCACACACAGGTGAGATTACACAGTATTTGTCTTTCTGCCTGACTTATTTCATTTGACACAACATCTTCAAAGTCTGTCCAGTCATCACAAAAGACAAGAGTTCCATCTTTTTTTGTTTCTGAATAATAGTCCTGAAAAAAATATATATATTTTTTTCTTTATTCATTCATCCTTCAATAGACACAGGTTGTTTTCATATCATAGCTATTGTAAATAAAGCTGCAGTTAACATAGGGGTTCAGATATTTTCTTAAGTTAGCATTTTCATTTTCTTCAGATAAATAGCCAGAAGTGGAATTGTTGGAACATATGGTAGTTTTGCATTTAATTATATGAATAAATTTTATAATTTTTTTCATAGTTTCTGAACAATTTACATTTCTACCAACAGTGTTCAAGGGTCTTCTTTTTTCCACAATGTTGCCAAAGCTTGTTATTTCTATTCTTTTTGATGACCCCCATTCTAACATGTGTGAGGTGATTTATTACTGTGCATTTTAATGTCTTTTGATGTGCATTTTAATGATGATTAGCAACCATCTTTTCATATATTGTTTCTTATCTGTATGACTTCTTTAGAAAAATATCTGGTCAGATATACTATCTTATTTCAAATAGGAGTTTTTCTTTTTGCTATTTATTGAGTTGTGTGAGTTGTTTTTTTTTTATATTTTGGATGTTCACCTTTTTAAAGATGTCATTACTTTTTATTTGATGTGGTTTCTATCTTTTTTACACTTCATTTTGACATTGGAATAGTGGCCTCCCATTCATGCTCAGAAAGGAAACAGTAGAAAATAACAAAGTACAAAGATGGGTCTGCATAAAATGGACTGGAAACAGGAGACTTAAACCCAAGCACAAGATTAGTCTTTTAAAAAATTAACTAGGGATGGAATTAGAGATTAATTTTTTCTGGGTTTGACTATAGTTCACTTTCTATTAATTATTATGGATGATGTTTCAAAACTGGAATAAAGCTCATAGGAACCGTGGTGGTTTTGAGATGTTATAGACATACAGAAGTTATAAAATATAGTATATTAGCCTTCTGTGTACTGATATTTATACATAAAACATACATAGAGAAGTAACAATTATTTTGCACTTTTCTGTAATTTCCCAGTAATGACCACTATCAAGAGTAGGGATTCATACAATTGAAATATTTATGCATAGTTTCTCCTTAAGTGAAATAGAGTATTGTTTTGTTACTGCTTTTATTCATAGATGCCTGGCTACCTAATGTAAAAAAAGGAAGAAAGAAATATAATCTGCATTCACCTCTCAATAGGGGTCTGTCATTTCTGCCATCTTGCAAAGTGTATTCTCTTTCAAAGCTTCATGGAAGGAGACACACATTTTCTCATTTTACATGCCTTAGGGAAGACTTATAGAATCAGCAGATATTACATTCAGTCACTTATTTTGTCAGCTGTGCTAGTCTTAGAGTTCCCAGGATCCAGCTGATCCAATACAGTGCCTCAGTGTCTCCTGAATATGAAATATCTTCCCTTTATCCAGGCCTAATTTTCTGACTTTCATTCACACTCTTACTCATCTAAGCCTGTCCATCTGTAACCTAATCTGTGCCATCCTGGTGAGAGACAACAGTGATTGCAGAGCTTTCTTTTTTCTGTGTCCAGACTAGCACCCAAATCTCTAGATTGGTTTAGGAGTTCATCCCATTTTGATCTTGGAGTTGATTTGTATTAAAAGTGCTGGGCACATATATATTTTCCTTTCCTTTTACTATTTTAGTTGCACAGGGAAGATAACTCAAAACTCAATCCATGTGTTGGATAGCCCTGAGGAAGCCTGTGACTAAAGCTCCCCTTGAGTCCCATTGTTAAAGAATCTCTCCTCTGGGAGCCCTGGGCTGAGTGCTGGGCAATCTCATGCACTTTCACCCTTTCTATCCCCTGGGGGTCCCTAGTCAGCTAACTGGGAGGTCAAACCCTTGAGCCTTCATTCAAGGGTATTATTTGGAGACAACAGAGAGAGGCATGTTGTGAAAGTACATTCCCCTCGTGACTTTCACAAAATCCTGGGAAGTGGAGATGTGATAGGACTGCCAAATGTAAGGTTTGTTTGAGATACATAATGCCCATGTATAGACATCTATAATGTTTTCAAGATGTCAAATTGGGATTTTCATGTGGTAAGTTCAAAAATTAATGCTGTGACCACCTCATTATCTTCTTCACTAGCTTTAGGAATATTCTATATCTGACTCTTAATCACTTTCTTATGGTAACTTCTGGGGATACTTATTTTTTTCTCACATTTTTTCACTTCTAAACCCAAGCACTTTTGTTATCAATAAAAATGGAAAAAACAGTGAAGGAAAAAAATCATTAGAAACCTTTCAAAGTCTAGTAATCATAGATAAGCACTGTTATATATATATATATATATATATATATATATATAGGCATTTTGTTATTCAAATGTAACCAATTGAGAACAAACTTAATATCTAGTTATAGCTTTGTAAACTACATTTTAGGTTAAGGATAAATATCATTATCAAGGTCCATCAATGCCATGTAATATAAATGCGCATAATAAAAATGGCAATAGAAACGTTCATGGTTCATTCTGATCTGGTACTAATGAGAGCAATGATCAATATTTATTGTTGCTATTCTCTTGCCCAATACTGATATGAGGGCTAAAGTTATACTTACTTATTAATTCTCACCACAATTTATGAGGAGGAGATTTTGTTGTCTGAATTTCAACATTGGGGAACTGAGGCACAGTGAAAGCAGGGCTAGTAAGTTTCAGGGCTTGGATTTGAAAACAAGCTGTGTGCCTCCTGAGCAAATACATATAATCAATATGTACTACTGGTCCTCATATCATAAGATACAGTTTTACTGTTAATCACCACAAAGCAACACAACGACAAGGAAAGAAACAGAACTGAGGTATTCTATTAGTTTCCTAGCACTGCTGTAATAAAGTACCACAAACTAGTGGCTTAAAACAACAGAAATAGATTCTCTCACAGTTCTGGATGCTGAAATTCTAAAATGAAGGTACCAGTAGGGCCTTGCATATTGAGACTAGGGAGAATACTCTTGGCCTCTTTCTAGACTCTGGTTGTGACCATCAATCCTTGATGTTCTTTGCTTGTGGCAATGTCACTCCAGTCTCTGCCTCTGTCATCACGTGCTCTCTCTACACGTCCCTATCTTTATGTCATTTTCACCTTCCTCTATTGTCATAATTCATATTGGATTAGAGTTGGCCCTAATGACCTCATCTTAACTTTATTACATCTGTAAAGGCCTTATTTCCAAATAAGGTTCCATTCATAAATATATAGGGTTAGAAACTCAGCATTCTTTTGAGAATGTAGTAAGTATGATAATTTTTTTATTTAACTAGACAGAAAATATTACTTCAACATCCCAGAGAATGGATATTTTAGAAAAAAACTAAAAGAAAATGGTGTTTATTTCTCCTATGACTTATCCCACTATGCTCACAGATATAATGAGAGGCAATTTAACAAATGTCTTCCGTATGATTCTTATTGGTAAATGGGTCAATATTTTCAAGGTTTGTCACAAGCAAGTTTTTGTCTCCACTGTTCCTCACTTTTCAGCCTATGCTATGGCAAGGACCTGAACTACTTACACTAATGCTTCTCAGGTGAGTTCTGCATCTCGGTATTTTTGCACTGTCTTTGGGCTTCATAAAATTAACTCTGATTCTGGGCCATGAGAATGGGGCTACCAATCATGAATGATGCAGGAGCTGGTGTCTGGAATCACCAGGACTGTGCTGGCAGATACCAACAAAACTTTTAAGTCTGAGATGAAAGCTTTGGAGCTGACAGATCACCAGTGGATACAAGATTATGTGAAAGAAGAGCTCATGTTCAAAGACTTCCACTTCAAGATATGCTCACAAAAGGAATTACAGACCTCCATTTTATGAAAGGACAGACTTGGCCAACCTTCTCTATTTCTTAGCACTACCAAATAAAAAGCAGTGACCTTGGCACAGTCCTGGGTTCTTAAGTGTCTTTAGGATCATAAAAGACCATTTACATAATGCCAAATATTGATTTGGAGTTCAAAACATATCAAAACCATTGACAAATAAGTGGTGTTCTACTGCATATAGCTATTCAGTTGAAGAAATGACTTCATTTTTTAGTTATTCTGGATAAAGAGAGTTTACATATCTGTGTAAGAAGGGAGGGATGACAGTTGCTGGAAGACATAGTTAAGAGTCTCCCAGGAATAATTCCAACAGGATCAAGGTCTTAAGGAAGTGGCAGGGTGCCTTTTACATAAAATGAGGTGAATGTTATTTGCATGTTGAATGCTGTAATCAAGAACAACTTTTGCCTCTGCAAATTGAACCATGAAGCTTTTTCTCAAAAATGTGAATTGGCTCTGTGTGCATGTTTTTATGTCCCCTCCAGCTCTACCAACTGGAATACACACTCATAGTGGATACTTTACTCTCACATCAAACTAGAGGTGGACCTCTAATCTCAGATTTAGATATCATAAAACATGAGTTTTTAAAATATTTTTGAAAAGAGGTGCACACAGAAGGATTGCTCCAGTTAAGTAAAATCCAGAAAACTGGCCATTCACATAAAGTGAATCTCCCCACCTCCATCCTCTGTCAGCCTTGTAGAGTCTTCAGGACTGAGACTCTTATAGCTCACATCCTGGATCTGACCATCAGATGACATCACATTTATCTCCATTTTTCTTGTTCTTGTTATTTTGTTTTCAAGGAATATTCTTTGTATGGGTTTTTTGTTTTGTTTTGTTTTACAAATAGTTTATTGTCAGGTTGGTTTCCATATAACACCTGGTGCTCATTTTCTTGTTCTTTTTAAAGGGCAAGGAATACACATTACAAAGAGTAAAAATAAAAATCATTAAATGGTTAGTTTATTATGATGCCAATTATGTGTGAAATTTCTTAATTATGTGTGAAATTTCTTATGTATGTTAAAGCAGTTTCATTTATGATTGACCCTCCAATACATTGTGTTCACACATGCATGTATCTCCTCTCCCATTACTGTCAACTGATGTACATTGGACTATAGAGTGTCACTACTAGGGACTGAACTTTTAGCGTCTATTATCCCAACCTTGTACAGACTGCCCAGACCTTCTCCCACTCTCTGTCTATTATCCTTTATCCATGACACAGGACACAGCCACTCAGACCTTGTTCTGATGCCCCATCTTCTTTCTCACCTACCCCTTGTTCTGCCCTGTACGTCCTTTGCCAACAGGTCGCTTACTGCTAAGGTGCACCACTGCCACCTGGTGTTTCATCGTTAGCAGGTCCTGCAGAATAGGTTTTAATAATTTTTTTACATCAGTTTTTCTCAGACAGAATTACAAGCATAAGTTCAAAGCCATGGTTTTAGGGAAGCTATTATTTTTTTACTTCTTTAAGGTACTTTATAGAAGAATTCTTGATGATGGCACGTCAGTGTCACCTTGTGAAAAAGCCTAACTGCAATGTGAACACTTCTGAACAGGAAAGTAGGGAGGAAGGGCTATGACCTAAACCCACTCTACAGAGCTTGTTGGAAGTCAGCATGTATCAGTACTTAATTTCTTTTATTGTCAAATAATATACCACATTTATAAAAATCCATTTATTAGTTGGTGGACATTTTGTTTCCATTTTTGTCTGATATGAATGTAATGATATATACGTTCATATACTAGTTTTTTACATACACAGAGGTTGCCATTTATTCTGGCTGTGTACCTCACAGTGGAATTTCTGGGTGCTATGGCAACTCTCTGTTGATCTTTTTGAGGAACTCCAAGCTGATTTCATGTCCCTAAGTTTGAGAAATGCAGATGTTGTCTGTTATTTTTCTCATCATTACAATGTGGTTTTGGAATTCGAGAAAGAATACCACAGTGTCCTTCTGGTCACCTCATATTTAGGAGGACATGATACCCAGGTGATATCACTGGGTCACACTGCAGATGCTGATCATCATCACAGAGTTAAGAAGGTGGTGTGTGTCTAGTTTCTCCAGTGTAAAATAATGATCTTTCATTCACCTAATGTATTCACTACCTAATGTAGTGAGTCACTAACTCAGCCCTGTTCTCATGGGGAGGGGGTAAAAATTACAGTTTATCTCACTGAGTAAGGTTATCTACATACATTATTTAAATTGTTTGATAAAGATAGTTAATCTCTTGTCACCCAATTTTTATTAAGTCAAGCACTTATTTATATCAGTTTTGATTCATGTATACATATTTTGTAGATTACTTTTAATGGATCTTTCCCAAAAGAAATTCTAGCATCATGATTTCCATGGTACAGAAAAACTCTTCATTGCACATTAGAGAAAGTGTAAAAGAGTTCCTCTATGATTCCACCATTATATATCACCAACATTGCATTTTATAAATATGGCATATTAGACAATGTTTTTATTTTTTTTTTATTTTTTTTTTTACAAATAGTTTATTGTCAAATTAGTTTCTACATAACACTCAGTGCTCATCCCCAAAGTGCCCTCCTCCATGCCCATCCCCCCCTCCCCCCCACATCCATCAGTCCTCAGTTTTTGTCAGCATTCAAGAGTCTCTCATGGTTTGCCTCTCTCCCTTTCCCCCACCATTTCCGCCCTTCTTCTCCCCCTTGGTCCTCCGTCAAGTTCCTCCTAATCCTCCTATACGTGCAAACATATGGTATTTGTCCTTCTCTGCCTGACTTATTTCGCTCAGCATAACACCCTCAAGGTCCATCCATGTTGCTACACATGGCCAGATTTCATTGTTTCTCATTGCCATGTAGTATTCCATGGTATAGATAAACCACATCTTCTTGATCCATTCATCTGTTGATGGACACTTAGGCTCTTTCCATGTTTTAGCTATTGTGGAGAGTGCTGCTATGAACATTGGGGTACATGTGCTCCTATGCCTCAGCATTTCTGTATCCCTTGGGTAAATTCCTAGCAGTGCTATTGCTGGGTCATAAGGGAGTTCTATTGTTAGTTTCCTGAGGAACCTCCACACTGTTTTCCAGAGGGGCTGTACCAGTTTACATTCCCACCAACAGTGCAGGAGGGTGCCCGTTTCTCCACATCCTCGCCAGCATCTAGAGTTCTCTGATTTGCTCATTTTAGCCACTCTGACTGGCGTGAGATGGTATCTCAGTGTGGTTTTGATTTGTATTTCCCTGATGAGGAGGGATGCTGAGCATCGTTTCATGTGTCTGTTGGCCATCTGGATGTCCTCTTTGGAGAAGTTAGACAATGTTTTTAGACAATATATTTAAACATGGCATAGGTTTAAACAGTATAATTTCACACAATTTTATTTTACACGCTTGGTTTCCTTTAAAAAGAAGTAAAAATGAGAGGTGTCTGGGTGGTTCAGTCGGTTAAGGGTCTGACTTTGGCTCAGGTCATGACTCACGGTTTGTGAGTTTGAGCCCTGCATCGGTCTCTGTGCTGACAGCTCAGAGCCTGGAGCCTATTTCGGATTCTGTATCTCCTTCTCTCTCTGCTCCTCACCAACATGTGCTCTGTCTCTGTCTCTCAAAAATAAATAAATATAAAAAATTTTTTTAAAAATAAATAAAAAGAAGTAAAAATGAGAATATATCAGTAACTGAAATCATGATTAAAAATACTGCTAATATGCACAAAATATTTTTGCAAAATCCTTTTCTGTGAAGCAAAAGTATGAGATATGTTGGAGCAAGTGTGCCCTTCATTTGAAAGCACATTTTCTAAATTACAGCTTTGTCATTATCTAACTCTGACTCTGTAGGAGGTAATTTACAACTCCACCTTTTATATAACTGATTTCATTGCTAAACAGTGAAATCTATACCCAAGCAATTGAATTCTGTCCTATCACAAGAAAACATTTTCTTCTTGGGGAAATATTTGTTTCTCTCCACTTGAACCATCATTTCAACATTACTGATCTGTGCATGTGACAAAGAGGTGGCTTTAAAATTGGCTACTGTAACTTTCATGGAAGCATGGATATTATAATGACCCAGCAATTCAGTTCTTAGGTACACAAGTGACATACTTGTCCTCTCTCCAGGTCCCTTGCCTTTAGAGAAAACCAGCCCCAGAACACCTTTGCAGCAGTACCCACACTCAATTGGGACTGGGCTGGACCCCATTGGCTTTTCCTATTAGACAACCTGGAACTGTCTCCAAAAGAGAGAGATGAGACTTGGATCTGGGATCTCGTTGCCTTCACACACCCAAGGCTGTTAAGACTGCACCGTGGAGACCAATACTGTCAACTGAGTGCCAAACACTAAAAAGGGGACCTGCTTTTCTGTTCAGTCCAGGACTCTGTCTCTATTAAAAAGTGGGCAAGTCAGCCACACTGATGTCACGTTTCCATGGCAACCACAAAGCTCAAGCCATATCACACACCAGAAATGGCTCCCATCTTGCAGTCCCAGTGGCTGAGTGTTGAGAAACTGCATTTTCCTTTCCCTTTTTTTTCTTTTTTACATTTATTTATTTTTGAGAGACAGAGTGAGACAGAGTGTGAACAGAGGAAGGGAAGAGAGAGAAGGAGGCATGAAATCCAAAGCAGACTCCAGGCTCTGAGCAAACGTTCAACACAGAGCCTGATGCAGGGCTCGAACCCATGAACCATGAAATCATCACCTGAGGTGAAGTTGGACCCTTAACCGACTGAGCCACCCAGGCGCCCCAAGAAGCTGCATTTTCTCAGCCAGCCAACACCACAGGTCCATCAGCTTCATGAAGACCTCTGTTCTGGAACATAAAAATCTGTGGTTTCCCATCATATGCTTGACACCTCTTGCACCCATCTAACCATCCGGTTAGTGGGCATTAAGATCAAACACTATACCATCACTTTTCTTAAATTTCACCCTTCTCCAGAATGGAAACAAAGAAATACCATGCAGAAACAGTGAGGTGGTAAACCCAGAAGGTAATCTAAGAATAGATATCTCTTTCCTATTAAGATTTCAACTTCATCAAGTCTCTTTCTAGAGATGATTTAAAAATAATGCCTTGAGCCCCTGTTCACATCTCTAGTTACCCTTTACATTCATTCTCACCTTAGCACCAAAATTCTAAGAATTTTTGGTAACAAATCATGCTCCAACTTTGCCATGGTTAAATATATTGTCTAAAAACATTTTAAAATATACCATATTTAGACAATAAATGGTCATTATGTGTAATTGTGGAGAAGTTTCCTGAATATTTAGTACCATAGATATCATGTTGCTAGAATTACTTTTGGGGAGGATTCATCACCAAAAGAAAGTTTGACAAAATAAGTAATCACAATTCATGAGAGATAAAATAAATGTTTAAATTAATAAAACAGGGAACACAGGAGAGAAACTATGTTCATCAACTAATTTAAAATAATACATGTAAATATCTGTCATAGACTCTGGGTCTAAAGTTCTTTCTTGTCTAATAAGAAAGCAGACATAGGATTAAAATGCAAGATATGGCTAATGTCCTCAAAAAGACAAGAGCCCCGAATAAGGGTCCTTACTTCGTATTTATTAAGATCAGAAGGCTTATAAACGTGGTGGGCGTGCACAAAGAGACAATGAATCTGTGAATATTAACTCATGAGGGAAAGGGGGTTTTGAAGATATATGGTGTTAGGAGTTTGGGTCAATATAAACCAAAATTCTGGCGCCCAGCAGATGGATGTTAACAGCTGACATAAGATGCTGCATCTGTTTATCTTAGCCAGCCTAGGGGATAAGATAGAGCATGTAACCTCAGGGTCAACAACGCACTTTTCTTTTGCTAATTAGCTCCACTTTGGGCAACTTCACCTGCAGCGGCCTATAGCCTTATTTACCTGTTTACCTAATTTGGTCCTTCCTTGTGAAAACAGCTTTCTGCTATAGTACTAAATTGAGGAGCATTTTCTCCCTGAACACCTAATCTTGCTTACCTCATATGCCTTTGTGTTGGGGCTTTTGCCCCAATTATGGGGACCTTTGCCCCCCCTCTATCCTGGAGGCCTTTGCCCCACCCTCTCTAACCTGGGGGCTTTGGGCTTGCCCTCTCTATACTGGGGTCTTTGCTCCGCCCTCTCTATACTTATTTACCTACACTTGTTTACGCACACTTGGGTGTAAGCATCCTATGGCTTTGTATTACTTTTTGCCTTGTTAACCAATCAGTGCAGGCTCAGGGAATTCCCAAGCTTATTTCCCACAGATACCTTGCCTTCATGAGGTGAATGTTATTTCTGCCTCCCACCCTGAGGTCAAAACAGAAGGAGTGACTCATTTCTGAAGAATACAATAGGTGAATGGAAAAAAAATTACTGTGCATTGGACATATTAAACTAATACCAACAGAACCCTGTGATGAGCGTCAACATCTTTAATGTCCCAGAGATATCAGATGGGTCTTATGACCTCTTACATATGAAATGATGAGAAGAGGACCATAACTTTGTGGCATTCTTTCTCAAAGCCTATAATAACAGTCTAATCAGAAGAAAAATCACCACTAAGCCTGTACTTCTCAGGACTGTGGGGTCATAAAAACAGTCTGGCAGTTCCTCAAACATTTCAACACAGTTACCATATGACTTCACAATTCCACTCCTAAGTACACATCCATGAAAATGACATATGTTTATATAAAAACTAGTGTACTAATGTACATAGATAGCATCATTATTCTTCATAGCCAAAAGTGGAAACAACCCAAATCTCAAGCATTAAAGAAGTGGATAACAATGGCACTTGTGGGGATGAGCACTGAGTGTTATATGGAAACCAACTTGACAATAAACTATTAAAAAAATAATTTTTAAATGTGGTATATGGCAATAAAAATAATGTACTAATGCATGATACTATGTGGACGAACCTTGAAAACATTAAGCCAAGTTAAAGAAGCCATATGTGTGAAGACCACATATTGTATGATTTCATTTATATGAAACATTGAGAGACAGAGGCCATCAATATAGCTGTATCCAAGGAATTCCCTCTTTTCCATTCTGACTTCCAGAAAGGTGGGCTTGGTGGGGTTGGGTCACAGCCCCTCTTCCCTCTTTTCTGTTCCACAGTGTTCGAGCTGCAGTTCAGACTTTTGTCACAAGGTGATACCAGTGTACCACAATCATAAATTTCTCTGTTAAAGAGTGTCTGTAAGGAGTGAAAAAATAAATTCCCTGGGGCACCTGGGTGGCTCAGTCTCTTAAGAGGCTAAGTCTTGATTCTGGCTCAGGTCATGATCTTATGGTCATGAGATGGAGCCCCTTGTCAGGCTCTAGACTGGGCCTGGAATTTGCTTGTGACTCTATCTTCAACTCTCCCTATACCTCTCTCCATCTCAAGCATTCTCGCTCTCTCAAATACATAAATAAGTAAGAAATAAGTAAGTAAGTAATAAATAACCTCCCTTAAAACCCAGGCTTTGAACCGATACAGAATGCTTTGATTCTGTCTGAAAAAAAAAAACAAAACAAAACTGGTAGATATAAAAGATGACTGTAAAAGATGATAGATATAAAGGTAGCTCCTTCTGGGCCTGCAGATGATGAAACATTAAGTGGCAGAGACACACCTTGGCAGTCAGTGGTAGGTGTGTGAATGGCCATGCAGAGCTGAACAGAGGTTAGGTGACCGAAAGAGGTTGGGGTGTCAGAGCACTGTGTGGGAAGCTGTGTCCTCTATCATGGATAGGGAATGACAGACAAGGGCTGTGAGAAGGTCTGAGCAGCAGGTACAAGAGTAGGGTAATGGAAGATGAACACCTTGTTCTCTGGTAAGAACACTGTACAGTCCACACAGCACATCAGCTGACAGAGATGGTGGAAGAGATAAATTAATGGATGTGATGCTGAGTCTACAGCAAATGGAACAGGTTTAATTTACATGTGAATTTTCTGAAAAGAATTGTTAAACTAGGAAACCACTTTATGATTTTTCTTTTATGTTTTGCAGTATGTACTCTTTTCGTTAAAAAAGAACAAAAAGAAAATAGATAAAATGTGATGCCATGTGTTGTTCAGATCTAGAACGGCAGCTCTGAGAGTCTGAAAACTGGGGGTTCCACAAGGGGGGGGAGGATGGAGGCTCGGAGCTTGACTTTATGGTATCAGACTGCTTTTTGGGTTTACATTTAACTGGAACAATCCATCTGTATCCATCATTTTTCTAGGATTATAAGGGTCTCATTTTTTGTAGTATCTAAATCTGAGACAGGAGATCCAGTTGTGGTCTGAACTGAGAATATAATATATACTTGAAACTGTGAGTGAATAGAGGTGCTAGAGCAACTGTCAGTGCATATGGAGGTGCTAGAGGAAGAGGGGGGACAGAAACAAAAAGTCAAATTAATTTTTTTACAAGTCAGGAAAAGTATTCAACAGGAAGATAACATTCATTTCTTGGTACATAAATGGCACCCTGCTGCTTACTTGGGACAATTAATCCAGACAGATCTATTCCTGGGTAACCCTTAACTATGTGTCTGCCAGCAATTACCCTCTCTTCCTTCATACATAGATATGTAAATTCTGTTATCCAGAATAACTTGGAAATTAGGTCTGTTCTTTAACTGAATATTCATATACAGCAGAGCACCACTGATTTGACCATAGATTTAATATGTTCTGAAATCCCAAACAGGACCTCACATTAAACTGTCTTTTATGATTCCAAAGGCACTTGAGAACCTAGAACTATCCCAGGGTCACTGCTTTTCACAGGACAGTATTAAGAAATATGGAAAGTTGGGAAAAAGTTAATCTGATTAAGGTTTTGAAATATTTTCACTAACTGTGAGTCTGCAGGTTCAAAATGAACAACAAAGGGAGCTTCACTTTGCTCATCCATGGCTCCTACATTTTTGCTAATGAAATGCATTTTTTTGTATAAAGCAAGGAATAAAAACATTAAGGAACAGTTAAAAGTAAAAGGCAGGGAGCCTAAGTGTCCATCAAAAGACGAATGGATCAAGAAGATGTGGTTTATCTATAGGATGGAATACTACATGGCAATGAGAAAGAATGAAATCTGGCCAATGTGTAGCAACATGGATGGACCTTGAGGGTGTTATGCTGAGCGAAATAAGTCAGGCAGAGAAAGACAAATACCATATGGTTGCACNGGTACCTCCGTAAGTCTCAATAGCACGTATATGTACTCTGAGTCCTTGACTTGTTATCTGTAGAAAGTTTATGGATCCCTTACAATGAGACATGAGAAATTGCTCCCTGTACATGCCTTTCTTTCCTCCTTTCATTATCCTAAGGTTTCATAGTTTTTCCACAATTATTTTGAGTTCTTCCATTAGTCTTATAACTTTACACTCTGTAATTTTCCTTAATTCTGTACTTAGTCAACCTCAGTTAGGGTAATGGACCGTGGTAGGCAGTTTTGGGCTGTTCCCACACTTACCACCCGTCTTTCTTTTGGGAAGAACTCTTCCCTTCTTTCCCAGGGGTGTGTGAACACACTCCCACTGGCCAATCAAGTGCATGCCCTCCCCGCTCCCCAGCCATGGGTGTCAACTGCTTGAACCCTGGGCATGTTTTCTGATGCAGGCCGTTAACAATCCAGAGTGTATAATGTTAAGTGAAATAAGTCAGGCAGAGAAAGACAAATACCATATGGTTGCACGTATAGGAGGATTAGGAGGAACTTAACGGAGGACCAAGGGGGAGAAGAAGGTGGGAAATAGCGGGGGAGGGGGAGAGAGGCAAACCATGAAAGACTCTTGAATGCTGAGAACAAGCTGAGGACTGATGGGTGTGGAGAGGGGAGGGGGAGATGTACATGGAGGAGGGCACTTGTGGGGATGAGCACTGGGTGTAGTATGGAAACCAACTTGACAATAAACTATTTGTTAAAAAAAAGAGAGTAACATCTAAAATTAAAAAATAAATAAATAAATAAATAAATAAATAAATAAATAAATAAAAGTAAAAGGCAGGGGATTGGAGAGGACAACATGGTTTAGAAGTAGGGAGATCCTTACTTTCCGAGTCTCTCAAACAAAGAAGGGCTGAAGTCGATGGACTTTGAACCGCAAGAGTCTGGGAGGAAAAGAGATGGAGTCGACCAGGAAGAAAATGAGAAAACTTGACGGCCCCATAGGTGCATGACTGCAAACTGGGGGAGATAAAACAGGCTGTGGAAGCACGGAGGGGAGGAACCCGTTTTGCAGAGAGACAAAGGGAAGAGAAAAAGTGGCTGGGGAAGCATAGGACTGTATCTGAATAAGAGAAAAACCTTGGACTGAGATGGAGAGGTATCTCATCATCCCATCTCTAACAGCAGGGCTTTGGGGAGGAGTCACATCCCTAACTGCAGGGCTTTCTTCAGACTGGGGACTGCTGCCCTGTTCACACACCTGAGGAGGAGAGGAGACAACTTCGGGTTTGGTGGTAGGTCAAGGGCTCAGTCTACAGCAGGAAAGGCCCGTCCCCTCCCCCGAAGTGCAGTGGCACAACCCGTGGACCATGCACAGGGTGAAGGAGTTTGGATCCCAGCTAAGTGCAGGACACAAGAGAAGGTGAAGCTAGACAGACAGTTGCACCTGTGCTCGTGGCACAATGAGGACTGATCCAAAGGAACAATTTGGGAAACCTGGTCCGTGGAGAAGAGACAGGAGATTCACATTATTTTCCCCACAACCAACAAGGCGGGACCTCAGGGAGTGGCTGGGGGAATGTAGTGGAGGCTAAGACCTGCCTACACCAAACCACGCCCATCTCCGCTAGAGAGCTACTTTTATTTATTTATTTATTTATTTTTACCGGAGCCCAGGGCAGGACCAACATGGATGCACTGCTGTGATTAATTCCAGATCAATTCTTTCTATTCAGATATATTTTCCCCTGTCTCATTCGTATCTCTTCTTGGACTGGGCTGGACTGGGAACTCTGGTCATTGGTTTGCTAGTCACATTTAATCCATTCTCTAGCTGTATATTCTACACCTCCACCGCTACCTTGTTATCTCTCTCTCTGGAGTAAATAGACTATAGAGTTTCTCTGAGTAACACTATCCTTGTTTCTTTCTCATTGCCTCCTACCATATTCTACTCCTTTTCTGTCTGAATTAAGCCTCTTAGTCTCTCTGCTTAGTCACTGTCCAATTTCGTTTTCTCCCCGCCCTGACATTTCTCTCTGTGTATATGCCCTTCCATCAGCACTGCATACACCCTGCTCTCTATTTGTAGCTGGGTATTCTGGCTATATACTTTAGACTTAGAATGTCCTTTGTCTTTTTTTTTTTCCTTTCTTTTTTTCTTCTTCCCTCTTCTTCTTCTTCTTATTTTCTTTTTCTTGTTCCCTTTTGGTTTGCTCATTTGTTGTATTTGTCTGTGTGTTTGCATGCCTTTGTTCGCTGTGTGTTTGTCTGTCTGTTTTCTCTTCCAGGGCTACCTCAAGAAAAAAGCCAAAGTACCATGGTGGAGAGTTCCAAATACCACTACAAGTAGGGAAATAAAATAAACAAACAACAAGAAAGAACAACAGACAACATTAAAAGAACACTTCTTGAATGGAGAGGCCCTAGACAGTCAATGAGTCTTCCTTAATATAGCAGTACTTGCAGGTGTAGAGTGCATAACAAGCTTTTAAAACTAACAAGAGACAGAAAGCTACCCAAAGTGATGAAACGGAAGAACATTCTTCTAAAGAAATTCCAGGAAGAAATGACAGCTAAAGAGCTATGTAACAAAGATATAAGCAACATAACTGAACAAGAATTTAGAACAATAGTCATTAAATTAACTGATGGGCTTGAAAAAAGCATGGAAGACATTAGAGAAACTATTGCTACAAAGACTATGAAGCTTAAAAATATATGTGATGAGGAAGGTAGAGGGCAAGATGGCAGAGAAGTAAGGAGCTCCGTACTTGCACTCGCGCCCATACATCACACAGAAAAGATCTGAAGTCATTGGAAACCTTACAAAACCTGAGAGATTGGGAGAAAAGGACGCAGAATCCACTGAGAGAGCCTTCTAACGTGAGTGCGAACCGGGGAAGATAAAATCGGGCCGGGATCGGAGACTCCAGGGTGGGAGGCGATCCCCCTCTACCCTCTACGGGGAGTAAGAGGGGAAAAGGAGAGAGTCCGAAACAGAAAAACCTCCGCTCGGGGGGGGAAAAACCTC
>NW_024082063.1:0-1379 GCF_003009895.1 Hyaena hyaena | reverse complement strand
TACTCCCTATTATTCGCCCTCCCTCCTCCGTCTTTTCTCTTAACTTTTTCGTTTTCCCTCTCGCTTTGCATGTTAGTTGAATTAGCCTGTGCGTTTGTGTGCTCCTGCTCCCTGTGTGTTTGTCTGTCTGTTTTCTTTTCCAGGGCTACCTCAAGAAACAAGCTAGAATACACAAGGTGGAGAGTCCCAAATATCACTACGAATAGGAAAATACAATAACCCAGGTCCCAACAAGAGGGACCAAGGGATACCATTCAAAAAACACTCTATGAAAGGATAGGCCCTGGACAGTCAAAGAGTCTTCTTGGATATAGCAGCGCTCCTAGAAACAGAGAGCATAACAGGTCTTTAAAACCAACAAGAGCCGGAAAGTTAACTAAAATGACAAAACGAAAGAGCTCTCCTCCAAAGAAACTCCAAGAAGAAATGACAGCTAATGAACTGCTCAAAACAGATATCAGCAGCACAACTGAACAAGATTTTAGAACGATAATGGTAAAATTAACAGGTGGGCTTCAAAAAAACATAGGGGACATCAAAGAAACTATGGCTACAGACAGAATGGAAAATAAACACAGGCATGAAGAATTAAAAAATGCGATAAATGAGACACATAATAAAATAGAGGCCTCCAATGCACGGATTGAAGAGACAGAAAGGAGAATAAGTGATTTAGAAGACACCATTATAGAAAAACAAGAAGCTGACAGAAAAAGAGACAAACTGATCCAGGAACAGGAAAGAAGAATTCGAGAGCTCAGCGATACGGTCAAACGCAACAATATCTGTATCATAGGAATCCCAGAAGACGAAGAGAGAGGGAAAGGTGGTGAAGGAGTCCTGGAACAAATTATAGCAGAGAACTTCCCCGACCTGGGGAAGGAAGTAAATGTGGAAATACAAGAGGCTCTGAGGACTCCCCTCAGATGTAACTTGAATCGATCTTCTGCACGGCATATCATACTCAAAATGGCAAAATACAAGGACAAGGAGAGAATTTTGAAAGCAGCTAGGGAGAAAAGGGCCCTAACATACAAAGGGAAACCTATCAGAGTGGTGGCAGACCTATCTAATGAAACTTGGCAGGCCAGAAAGGAATGACAGGAGATCTTCAATGTGATGAACAGTAAAAATATGCAGCCAACAATCCTCTATCCAGCTAGCCTGTCATTCAAAATAGAAGGAGAGATAAAAATCTTTCCAAATAAACAGAAATGGAAAGAATTTGTCACCACGAAGCCAGCCCTACAAGAAATCCTGAGGGGGATGCTCTGAAGGAAAAGTTGCAAGGAACAAAGATACCAGAGACACCACCACAAACATGAACCCTACAAAAGATACAAAGACTCTAAACCCACATATTTCAATAATAACACTGA
>NW_024082062.1:121204-353947 GCF_003009895.1 Hyaena hyaena | reverse complement strand
TGGAGTGAGGAAAACCGGGTCCCTCTATGGCTCGTCACCCAAAACATGAACTCACAGGCTAATTTCCCAGTTTTTAGTTCCTTGCCTTCCCTCTCGAGTCCCAGCCAGCCAGGGGCGCGGACGCCAGGTGTCAGCGCGGCTCTTTCAGGGTCCCCAGCCGCCCAGGAGCTACAATGGTGGCAGGCGCGCCGCTGCTCTGAAGTCTAGCCTCCAGGAGCCAGCACAAAGAAGTAGTTTGTGTGCTCAGCCCCCCCCCAGGACCAGTTGGAGTGAGGGGACCTGTTGTGCAGGTATTTGGCAAGTACGGTCTTTCTATGCACCGAGCGGAGGTTTCCCCCCTCCGAGCGGAGGTTTTTCTGTTTCGGACTCTCTCCTTTTCCCCTCTCACTCCCCATAGAGGGTAGAGGGGGATCGCCTCCCACGCTGGAGTCTCCGATCCCGGCCCGATTTTATCTTCCCCGGTTCGCACTCACGTTAGAAGGCTCTCTCAGTGGATTCTGTGTCCTTTTTCTCCCAATCTCTCAGGTTTTGTAAGGTTTCCAGTAGCTTCAGATCTTTTCTGTGTGATGTATGGGCGCGAGTGCAAGTATGGAGCTCCTCACTTCTCCGCCATCTTGCCCTCTCCCGTGTATGTGTATACTTTAAATCTTAGCTTCCAATACAAGAGAGATAAGCTCTGAGAAAAGCAATAGCCCTTAAACTTCTCAGCCACATGGTCTTGCTTTGCAGAGTGCTATTAATGACTTTATCTGTGAAAATTATGCTTTAAATATGTGATTGCCTCCTTGGCTATTATAATCCAAATCGCATCTTATCTATGCAGTGTGTACCCCTTGCTGTCTTTAACAATAATGGATTCTTTTGGATTTACTAAATTGTCATGCAATTTAATTGGTTTCTACTTAATCATGGGGAAATGGAAATACTTGTCTTTCATAACAACCATAGGTGATTTTGACCTTGGTTCGATAATCCATTTAGAAGGTAGATAAAGGAGACTGTAATGCAAAGCATAATAACCCCCCTACAATTATCACAGAACACTTTCCAAATGCTAACATCCTTGCTTTGTGGAAACTCAAGAAATCCTTCTTAAGTTCTTTATCTTTATATTTTCCTTTAGGTGTGTCTATGGTTATATCACTTGTTGTCTCTCAAATACATGGAAGATAAATAAAGATAATGTAATAGAAAGAAAGGCACAGTTGGTGAAGGAGGTGAAAAGGAGGTGAATGTGTGTAGATGGCAGAAAAATATGTTTGTGAGAAAATAATGGAGTGACTGATACAGGCCAAAGCATTCCCAACATACTATATATAATGTTATCTGCAAAAAGCAATTATGGATGGATCCAGTTGAGAAAGGCTATTTTGAGGAAAGTAATTGGAATGGCTGGTTGCCCTGTGTATCCAAAGATCTCCCTCTGGGATGCTCTCAATACAAAAGTACATTTACACTGTGCTTCTAATTTGAATGTGTGAATTGTCTTGCATTTTCCAAACTACAAAATGGAACAAATGAATTGCTGCAAAATATTGTAAGCTATAAAAGAATCAAAAACACATTTTTAAAACAGTTTTCCTTCCTAGCATGGTTTTTGGATATATTTTACGGTTCACTGGAAACTATAGCATTGAGAAATTCCTCCATTACCTTGTATTATCCAGGTTAAGAATCAGCTTAATTAAACATGTACTGTGTAGTTATATGGAATTCCAGTACAAATTCATGTGTATGTATATTTTTGAGTTGAAAGACACATTAGCGATAAACCCATCCAGGGATAGCAGGTAAATATCAACACAGATTCTCTAATTGACTGGTTGAGCTCCCTCAAGTACTTTATTGCAAAACAACCCTGAACCCCTGACAGGCTTAGGAGAACAGACCATTGGGAAGCGTTACTTATGTCTTCAATGGGCAGAAGAGAGAATATTTGTAATCTGCACACCAGATATTTGTCATCACATATTCTGTTAAAAATTAAGATAAAATTCACATAGCATGCAATTCTCTATTTTTAAAGTGCACAAATAAGTGGCTTTTAGTATATTTGCATTGCTGTGTAATCGTCATCAGTGTTTAGTTCCAGAATGTTTTTATTGTCCTTCAAGGAACACCATGCCTTGCAATTCCCTGCTCATCCTCTTTCTCTAGAAACCACTCATCCACTTTCCATCTCAAAGGATTTACCTATGCTGGCCATTTCATATACATGCCATCACAAGTTATTATCCTTTGGGTCTGGTTTCTTTCACTTAGCGTAATATACTTTTGAAGTTTAGGCATTTATTAGCACATATCAGCACTTAATTTATTCTTATGAGTGTATAATATTCCATTGTATGAATATATCACATTTGTTTATCCAGTCATCAGTCACATGATTCAGTCATAAACTAGGCAACTAACATTCTTTGAGAAAAGATCATCTTTTTTTGTAATTGTAGTTTTTTCATAAAGTATTGTTTTCTTTATTAATATACTTTTCCTTTGATATTCATTTAAGCTGTTTTGATATTCATATATAATCACTGATCTTTTCATGGCAATGAAAGAGTGGGTTGAAATCACCCTTCATTAAAAAAAAAAAAACAAAGAAAAAACAGGATGCCTGAGTGGCTCAGTTGGTTGAGTATCCAACTCTTGATTTCTGCTTAGGTCATGATCCCAGGGTCATGTGATTGAGCCCCGTGTCAGTCTCATGCTGAGCATGGAGCCTGCTTGAGATTTTCTCTCTACCTCCGCCTCTCTCCCCTACTTGTGCTTTCCCTCTCTCTCTCTCAAATAAAATGTAAAAAAATTCAGATGAACACATGAATTAACTTCAGAGTCACTACATAATTATCCTCTACTTGAGCAGTGTTCAAAATTTAACATTATGTATAAAATAATGAAACAAAGTTTAAGTCTACCCAGAGTGGGCAAAGAGGTAGCAAAGGAATATCCAGTTAACAAAAAAATTTGGACTGTTAGAAATAACTTGTCTATCTTATTAATAATTAAGGGGGGTGCCTGGGTGGTTCATTTGGTTAAGCATCTGATTCTTGGTTTCATCTCAGGTCATGATCTCATGGTTTGTGATTTTGAGCCCAACATCGGGCTCTATGCTGACAGTGTAGAACCTGCTTGGGATTCTTTCTCTGTCCTTCTCTCTCTGCACCCCCCACCCCTGGCTCTTTCTCTCTGTCTCTCTCTCAAAAATAAGAAAAAAATTAAAGAAATAAAAAAGGAACTCAGTGCTATGGACTAATAGAAACATCATAGATTTTGAAGTCAGGAAATATGGATTTTAATGCTAGTTCCAGTGTTTCTCAGTTATCTACTTGTTGGCATGTTATTTGAGTTCCCTCATCTGTAAAATGTGGGGAATAGTAATCTCCCAAACATGGAGACAGTGAAGATTAAAGTAGTTAATATATGTAAAGAATCTAACACATGGCAAACAGCAGCTCAAGAAATATTAATTCTCTTTCTTTCGCAAGCATTGCTTCTGTGTCATAATCTAGTGTTATCTCAATGAACTGTATAATCATTGCCCCCTTGCCTTTAATGCATGCTATTTCATTTTATTAGAAAAACCTTCTTCCCTTTTCATTGTTTTTTACTCTTATTTCTTTTGTAATCTTGGGGGGGGGATCTGACAAAACCACAAACTTCCATTATTTCCTAGAGTTATTAGTATATTCCCTGACTTTCCATACCCCTTGTATTTATTTCTGTCAAAGTACTTAGAATCCACAGTGAATACTGATTCATCTCTTGGCCTCTTTGATATTCATATTTAGCAACCATAAGCACCACCAAAATGTCAACTGTTCGGGAAGGTAACTTATTAAGTTTGAAACTATGAAGAATTTGATTAGTTATATTACTTGAAATTTTCAAGCTAACAAGTTAGCCTGCCATAATGTATAGTAGGTTGGTTGTATGTGGTATATATGTGTGGGGGGAACATTATATGCATGCATGATGTGTATATTTACATATGCATACAAGAGACCTCTGGATCAAAGAACAGATCATTTACTCACAGAACACCTTATGTTTTATATCATTTCCCCACTCCTGCTTCTCCACAAGATGACCCAGTAAGGGCCAAATATACCACAGGAGGAGAGGAACTCCTAAATTATAAAACTCAGCATCTTATATAGGGCACTGGCACATCAGCTCCTCTTCCCCTCCAGAGAAAGAGAATTTTTGTCTTGAATATAAACAAAGCTTTTCTGGGAAGAGAGTATTTTTCTATCCTGGAAGTTTGCAAATGGCTCTAGAAAGGATATGGCTTTAAACCCTCCAGAGAAACATAGCATCTCTAACTTCTAAGGTGTGTTTGTTATTCACTCACAAAGCCCGGGCTGTGCAGAAATGTGAATATATTCATGGAACCCTGTCTTCCAACACAACCATGTCTCTCTGAAATTTGTATCTCTATTTATGCTTGTTAGATAAAGGAATTAATTTATGGTGGCCTTTAGTCCATGATTCTCAATTTTTCAGGTATTCTAACCTTCATTAATTTCTCTTCTGGACATTTTCTCTCCCTACCAGAGTGTAAACCTTTTGTCAGCATAAACTGTGCCTTAGAGTTCCTTTGGAATTTATAGTGTTAATAATAATTCTAGCTGCAAGGAGAGTACCCAGTAAATAATCTGGTAGTTGTCTGATTTCTCCAATTAGTCAACATCAGAAGAAAAACCAAAGTCTATGTTTTTGATATTTCAATATAGTTAATTTGATGACATAGTTTTAGAAGGTATAAAACTAGAAATCTTGTTATTTTTTATGTTGATGTATATGGTGTTGCATCTCCATTATATGCCTGCCTGAATAGGAGTTTGGTTTCAGTACTCTAAAATAGTGACTTTCGACGATGTTCCAAGGCCACAGCTCACACTGACTTATCACTTATTCTGAGTCTGGCCCTCCATCAGGCACTCCTCCCATACCTTTTCTTATTTTTCATCTTTATCTCTTTAGGTACAGTTTAAAGTAGTTGTTTGTTTGTTTCTTAATGGAATTTACTCAAAGAGATCAGTTAAGCAGCCTGGCTAGAAGACAATCTACGTATCCCATCCTTCTCCTCCTCATGAAAGTGTTTGGTGTAAAGGAGATGCAGTCTCTTATATGACTGAGTTTATGCATAGCTTTGAAATACTGCCACACAGATCTGTAATTGCTCTATATGAAGGATGGTGGGGTAGTTTGCCATTATCAACTATAGTGGCATATTATTTTTTGAGGCACAATATTTGCTTTTTTTCTATTGTATCACAAAATGCATGATAGCAAAATTTGGAAAGCCAGTATGTCCAGACATTGTGTTCTGATCCAATGTACAATGAGAGGAACAGCAATCTAAACAGCTTGGTATGTGAGCCCCTGACTGCTTTTGCTTCTTTTCCCCGTCAAGACATGACTCATGTTTGCAACTGTGGTTATTTGTTACTCCTCTGTGCCTATTCTCTTCAAAGGCTGAGTTTCTGGGCATTACTAAATAGTTTATGCCACGATTTTGTGATTGTTGTTGCTATTCTCTATTACTTTCACTGACATCAAGGTTTTCTCCCTGATTCATTTTTCTCTTGGGAAATGCTAGGTTGTTTTCAAGCTAGAACATAGTAGAAATGCTTCAGAACACAATTAAATAAATTACAGTATTAAGTGCAAAAGTTATTGTGTTTGATGATCATGATACATTAAGATGGAAGAAGATTATATGACAACCCTCCAGTAAGAGATGGGGTTTAACAGCTTTTCTTGCATCTCCACCTGCCTTAGTAATTTGTTTGGCTAAATTCAGTGGAATGCATCAGAAGATTGCAATGAGAGTGATGTTATGGGCATTCCAAGCTACATAAAAAGCTTAGAGCCCCAAAGAAAGCTGCAGTGTTAATCATTTAATATGCCAAGATATTTATTTCACAATTTCTTATAAAAATATTCCAATTTTAATAGTAAACTAAACTTAAGCTGAAATAATTGCTTTAAAGTAAATGAAAATATGCTTTAAAAAACCCTTATATTTACTATTTTATCTACCTCAGTTGTCAGACAATCTTTCTCTGGCACTCAGATCACAATGAAATATGTCTTTGAAAGATGATAAAAAGAAAGAATAATCACTGCGAGTTTCTTTAGGAAAATATTTCCGTGTTTATATTCTGGGAAGATTATTCTTCTCCAAATGACAAATCATCTAGGAGTTGCCTCATTTTTTTTGGAGACATAGTCTTCACTTATAGCAACTTCAATAATCTTAGAAATTATTATTAATTTTAATTTTATTGATGTATTTATTTCTAGCTAGGATCTTTTTTGATCATTGCTAGTATTTTGTTAGGTTTTCTGGCAATATTATCTTTAAAAAAACCCTTTTTATAAATTATATTATATGAAAAAACAAAGACTAAGAAAAGTGAAAAACTTGCAAAGTTCAAATTGCAAGATTCAATCCAGTTTAACCAACTTCAACAGCCTTTTTCTTTCACTCCATTCTGAAGATTCTTTAATTGTTCTCAACTAATTTTCTAAGTACTACAATTTCTGTTTTCATTGGCTATAAATTGAAACCAATGTGATACAATTAACTTTAAAGACATCATAATTAGTGGTATTTAATGGTGAATTACAAACATTTCTCACTGGAACACAAAGATGCTAAAAAAAAATATCTGTGGATGATTAAATCAACAATTCTTTTAACCTTATAATCTATGTATCATACATAATATTGTTTGATAGTGTAATACATTTATTGATCACTGTTAATAATAAAAGTGTTTCCTTAAAAACTATACTGAAAAAAAGGGAGATGGAGAAAGTCAGGTATGGTTTTATTTGGTATTGCTCTCACTTACAGTTTTGTTTTGTTTTCTTTAAGATCTACTTATTTTTTCACTGTCAGCATTCTATTCTATGCTTTGCTAAACATAGTAAAGATTGTACTTTTGTTTTAAAAAACTAAATATTTCATAGAAATAATCTCAGTTATTTATTTTTTAATTATTCTAGTTCCTCATGGGACACTAGGGAAAACCAGTACTGTCAGGCTAATCTTATCCAAAATTTAAACTATAGTGAAAAGGAAAGAACTCAAAATAAGATATACCCAAAGATGGAGATCTAGTGCTCAGAGACCCAACTAACTGTGAAGTTACAAGAACATAACTTCATTGTCTCCATAGAATTCTTATATTCTTACATATTCCTACTTATAACCCTAGGCAAGTCAACGAAGCTCTCTTAACTTCAGTTCCCTTATTGTTTTCCTGGTAAGCCTCTAGCACACAATAGGCACTCAGGAAATTCTTATGCACTGTATCAGTAAAGAATATATCTGTCTAATTTTGATCTTTGCACCTTAGTGCACATGGCTCTACATATCTAGAAAATACTTTTTTTAAAAAAATCTGTATTAGTTCTCTATTGCTACTCAATAGATTTCTACAAATTTAAAATACTTTAAAATATATGCATGTATTTTCTTAAAATTTCCAAGGGTCAGAAGTCCAGGTGTGGCTCAGCTGACTACTCTGCTCAGGGTATCATAAGACTACAATCCAGGTATCACCTGAGCTGCACTCCTTTGTGGGGCTCAGGGCCCTCTTCCAAGCTCATGTGGCTGGTGGCAGCTGTGGAATTGAGGTCTCTGTCTTCTCACTGACATTCCGCTGGGTGTTATCTCATCTCCTACAAGCCACTCACAGTTTCTCTCATAAGATGGAAGCTCTCTTTTTTAAAGCCAGCAAGGGAGGACACTCATCTCACATCTCACTCTACTCTGCTCAGATGTGACATGCAGTGTGCATGGGTGCGTGTGTGCGTGTGTTCGTGTGTGTGTGTGTATTAGAAACAAGGCAGTCACAGGTGGTGCCCGCTCTCAAGGTAAAGGATCACACAATAGCATGACTCTTTGGGGGATCACCCTATGGGACATTTGCCTAACTATGTACATTCTATTGACTTCATAGTCAAGCTCAAGTCATAGCCTTCTCCTATGAATACCAAGCACCAGAGTCTAAATAGGACAAAACCAAGCATTTAGCTATGGTGGTATTTTTCATAATTTGTCATGTTTTATAAACACACATACAAACACACACACACACCATTTTTAAAACCAGATGCTTAATGGGTCTTGCTTGAGATTCCACTAACCTGGAATCTTGGAGATATCTGCAATGTTTATATCTCCTCTGGTCATACTATCCAAACCACCAGGAAATCAGGCTAAATTTTCCGCAGACACTTAGAATCCTCACTTTATCCCCATTCATGATTCTTTACTCTATTTCATACCTCAACTACATATGTTCAAAAAAAGTTCCTTGGTTGTGCATTGTGCTTTCAGTTTTTCCTCATTCCACTGTATTCTACCCATGCTACTTCCTGTGGCACTATCACCGCAGAGCAATCTCATGTGATCCTCATGATACAGGCTAGGTGTTTTCTTTGCTTAAAATACTTGAAATCTCTTAAGTATCTCATATTCCAGTCAACAAATGTATAAAAACTAAGCTTTTATTCACAGTTTTAAAAGAAGATCTAAACTTTAAGTAGCATAAATAGACCAAGACAACTGATATTTATATTCAAAGCATCTAGTTTCTTATAGAAAAAATGTGATTAGTAAAATACCTCAAGCTATGTATTATATGGTTTAATTAAGGATTGGGGAACCGAGGAAATGAGACTGAGAAAATTGAAAAAAGCACAGCAGTATATTCAAAGGATTATATACCATGAACTGGTGGGGTTTATTCCTGGAATGCGAAAAAGTCACAACATGTACATATCAATAAATATGATATACGACATTAATAGAATAAAAGGTAAAATCATATGAATATCTCAGTAGATGCAGAAAAAGAAAAAAAAATTGACAAAATTCAACATCCTTTCATGATAAAAACTCTCAACAAATCAGATGTGGAAGTAACATTCCTAAATATAATGAAAGCCATTATAAATCAGATCATTGGCTAATATCAAAATCTATGTCAACAGGTTGAGCATTTTTCCTGTAAGAGCAGAAGCAAGACAAGCCCATTATCATCATTGCAGCTGACACTGTAAAATGCAACTTTTAATATAGCAAGGACGACTTCTCACTTTACACTTACTCAACATAGTACTGGAAATCAGTTTAATAAATCAATAAAGATAAATGAAATAAAAGGTGTATAGATTGAAATGGAGAAAGCGTAACTAATTTATTGATAGATAGATAGTATTACAATCATGAAGTAAACTATAAAACATACATTAGAAATAATAGATTAGTTTTCCATAGTTGCAGAATTACAGTCAATATACAAAAATCAACTATAATCATAATAGATATTTGGATAATCATAAATAGAGATTAAAAATACTCTTCATAACATAAAAAATATAAAATCCTGAGGGGTAAATATTTTTTTGAAAAAAGATGTCCAAGACCTTTGCACTGAAAATATAAACTATTGACATGGGTAATTATAGAACATCTGAATAAATACAGATTTATACCACGTTCAGTCAAAAGAAAAACAAATATTATTAATGTGTTAGGGGTAAACAGCACAGTCATACAATGGAATATTACTCAGCAATTAAAAATAAGTGAACAATCAAGCCATGAAAAAACATGGAATAATCTTATTTATACATTGCTAAATGAAAGAAGCCAATCTGAAAAGGCTATAAGGTTTCAAACATATGACAGTCTGGAAAAGGCAAAACTAAAGACACCCTGAAAACATTAGGGGTTTCTGGCATCTGTGGGGGAGGGGGAAGGAAGGGAAGGATGAATCACTAGAGCATAAGAGATTTTTAGGGTAGTAAATATTTCTTAGTGTACTATAATGGTGGATGCAGTAAAATTCACCATTTGTGAATGTGTATTTACAAGCATTCATATAGTTTATTATTATTGGTGAAGGAACATGGGGCAAGCTGAGGGAAAAATACAGGCTGGCACACCTCCCCTTCCCAGGTGGAATATGTGTGATATTCCTTGGACACTCCTGACTACCCAAGGACAAAGAAAAGTGTTCAAGTGCTTGCCATGGTGATATGGGAAATGAAGGCAAATGAAGAATTAAACTCCCTTACTGTTTATAGCCCACTGACAAGTCCTTGAAACTCTCAGAGTGACCTCCCTCTAGGGGCTGCCTGGATGATGTCACTTTGCTAAAGGCAAAAGAGGATCTTGGCTTAACATTATTCCAACCCCAAGGATCCTATAAGTCTACTTCCTTTATCTCAACTTCCCTAAGATATATCCTGGCAATCGCTTCAAGCTTGTGGCCCCGCGACATACGTCTCATGACTGAGGTTTTATTAAATGGTAGTAAATGGCACTTCCCTAGCAACAGCTAACCCCTCAAGGTCCTGGAAACCTTGCTTCCGAAATGCCCTAGAGACTTATTCTATCCCTGACCTCCTACTAAGCTGAGGGTATATAATGAGTTACCTGTCACAACCCCAATACAGTTCTTCCTGCCCACGGGTCCTGTCCCTGTGCTTTAATAAAATCACCCTTTTGCACCAAAGACATCTTCAAGAATTCTTTCCTGGACATCGGCTCCAGACCACCCCACCATCACCCCAAAATTTCATCAATTATCATACAGTTTAAACTGTACAATACAGTTTTTTCCTTTTGGATCTTATGCAATATTTTAATGAATCCCTTCTTTTGATTATAAGTTGGACATAAATATGATATAATATACATTTATGTATCTTTTAATTGTTTTATTTATTTTTTACTGTTTTTCAGGTAAAAACAGAAAAATATACTGGGGAAAGACTTGATTTGGGGAATCAATAGAACAAAGATATTGACTTTAATTAAATTAAAAATAAATGTTCTTTTATTCAGAAGAATCCAGTGAGGGAATGGAATTCTTAGAAAAGCAGCAGGTAAACATGAGCTGAGTAACAACATCATGTGCAAGTTGTGGAGAAGAGTACGGCCTATTACATGTAACTTTTATTTGTAATGAATTCGAGTCATGCACAGAGCACGGAAGATTTAAAATCAGTATCACAGATCACACAAGATCCATATCCAGTGAACTTGCTTTCTCTATGCAATTATTCTTGTTTTGTTTATATAGGCTTCACTTTATTTATCTCTTAAAATTACATTTATTAATTATAAGTTATAGTCCCAGAAAAACTGGGGCAACAACTTTGTCAAAACCTACTAATATAAATAAAAACATCCACGTGTGGCTCCTGCTTTCACACTTTTACCTGACAGCCTTGTACAAATTATCTCACCATTGGGAGCCTCCTTTATATGTAAAAAGAGGATAGCAAAACCTGTTTTGGGGGAGCAGATAAAAGTTGAGGAAAGCTCTTTATACATTCTGAAACATATACTAATGTTAAGCATTCTTATTGTTAACTAGATAGATAACTATATTAATAAATCTGTGGGTAACATGAGAATTTCACAGAACTGTTGACTTTTCTGTGTTAAAAATACTCAAACATTATCTCTTCTATTTGGATAAAGGATGTTACTTTAAAACCATGGATAGTAATCAGATGATATGTGCCTCTATACATATTCATGGTATTTGTTTATTTGATTGGTTATTTATATCTTTGAGAGCATAATAGAAGATTATATATTATTCACAGCTTGGTTTATGTACTGCCTAGAAGTACTTACTACGTTTGGCCTAACAGATAGCTCAAAACTATGACCAAACCCTCACCCCATTGCAACTCTTGCTCCCCTGCTCTCAATATTTTAGGAAGTTCTGATGGTGTTTTTATTTTTCTGGATCATTTCTGATTCAAATTCTTTGTAATTTTATTTTATTTATTGTATTATTTAAATTATTTTTGGGGGGGCACTTGCGTGGCTCAGTCAGTTAACCATCTGACTTTGGCTCAGGTCATTATCTCATGGTTCGTGAGTTTGAGCCGTGCCTCAGGCCCTTTGCTGACAGCTCAGAGCCTTGAGCCTGCTTAGGATTCTGTGTCTCCCTCTCTCTCTGCCTCTCCCTTGCTCATGTTCTGTCTCTATCTCTCAAAAAAAAAAAAAAGAAAAATTAGTTATTTTTTGACACAATAGTTACTCGTACATATAACTAGCATGTTAAAACGTGTTTATACATGTGCCTTTACACACTTATTAAATACAGTTCTATTGAAACTCTTATTCAGTGCTATGTAACTTTCCAACTGTCATTTTTAAAAGATGGCAACTCACATAATATGAAAGAGGCTGAAGAAAAATATAAAGTCTTTCCCCAACAGTGGTTCTGTAAGCCCTATGTTACAACCTTATAAGTTTAGGATTATCTAGTTTCCCATGATAGTTTTGCATAGTTCATCCTGTTTGTTGTTTTTAAAAAATGTTTATATATTTTTGAGAGACTGAGAGAGAGAGAGAGAGAGAGCATGCACTAGAACAGAGAGAGAGGGAGAAAGAGAATCCCAAGCAGGCTCTGTACCTTCAGTATGGAGCCCAGTACAGGGCTCAGTCTCACAAACCATGAGATCATGACCTGAGTTGAACTTGGAGTCAGACACGTAACTGAATGAGCCACCCAGGCACCGTCATCATATTTAATCTTATAAATATCAGAGAATGAGGTTTTTATGATGTATATTAATTTCTCCACTTTACAGAGGAAGAAAGCAAGGATCAGTTGGTTAAGAGATTGATCCATGTTATGAAATAAGCAAAGATATCTAGCAGAATAGAATTTCAATCTCTGACATTTGTAATCTAGACTGAATATGCTGCTATTTCCCTGTTTAAGTTCTTTCTTTGATTTCTTCCTCAGTGAGCACTCTCATCCATTATCTTGTAAAATGTTATGTTCTTGTCATTTTTACTTTTATCCTCTCCTTTTCTTTAGTTTCTTGTTGCAAATAGTATTTTCTCTATTTTGAATCCCGTTTTAGGCTATGCATATGTTGTTCTGAGTGACATACATGTTAATCAAAATATAGTTATAATTATTTCAAGTGTCAGCACGTTGAAAAATTTTAATATCAACAGTTTAAATTTCCTCTCTTTCCACCAATTGCAGTATGCAGCTGAATCAAAACATTTTGCGAGTTAGAACCAAGCCTTGCGCTTTAATTTTTTCTATAGCTGAAGAAGCTTGTAATTCTGAAAGATATTACCTCTTGTAATAGTGCAAAAAATTTTGCAACTCTCATTTAATTGGATGGTAACGGTTTAGGAATATCTCATTTTCTGTCCATTGTTGACCCACTTATAAGTGATGGCAATTTATTCACAGTAGAAGCCAGTGCTATGCTAAGAGGGAGCAATTATTAGAATTTCATATCAACCACACATGCAGAATTTCTAAGTTGTCAGCAAAATTATGTGCAAATTATAAGCAGGCCAAAATTAGCAGACTTGATGGAGATGAGAGCAATAAATTTTATACAGCATGAAAATCTCACTAAGTAAAAACATAAGATTAGATTTGGGACTTTTGGAAAACAAGTCCATGGTCATATTTCTTCCTTTTAATATAATCTGTGTGGATCACTCTATTATTGTCCTAGATGATCACTGTTTGTGTTTACATGCTTGGTTACTTACAAGATAATTATGTTCTGTTTTGAGTACATAAAGCAATACATTTCTCCAAAGGTTCAAATGATTTTCAAATGACTCTTTCCTTTTTTTCAGGTTAGTTGCCTTTGAACTTAGTAGCTTCAGTATAAAATGTTTTATTTGTCTTACCTTTTTTTCTTTTGATTGCAGCCTTAGCTCATGTGTTTATAAAGTCTACATTTTTAGTTATTTCACAGAGAAACGATGTGGGATTAGATGTATCAGAGTGCAATGCTGACCTTAAAGTTTAAGTGCACTTTGGAATTGTGCTTTCATTCTGCAAAAGGGAAAGCTGTATCATACCTGACAGAACAGAAGATTTGTAATTCTCCTGGTATTCCCACCTTGCCCAGTACCATCATTCTTCCTCCTCTCCATCCTTCCTTGCTATTAGAGTAGAGTGTAGGATTTGATAATGCTTGCATGTTATTAAGGCTAAGGAATTCATCCATTAACTTAACAGATATTGAGCTAGCATTGTCTGTATGATAGAAAGAAGCAGGCAAATGTGTTAGCCCTTGTGAGAATTCCAGTGCATTATCCTCCTGGGGATCTAGTTAAAATGCAGATTGAGATTCAGTAGGCGTGGTGTGTGGTCTGGTGTTCTGCCTTAGTAAAACACTGCCATGGATTAATGTTGCTGCTCTGATCAGAAACCATACTGAGTCACAAGATTCTTTTGTGAGAAAGGAAATTAATAAAAACAAAATAAATGTAATAAACAATTTGTCAGAGTTTTAAGTGTTACTGAGAAGAATGGATAAAGGAGTGGCAACAGAATTTGGGGTGTAGGTTTCCACTTTTCCTGTAGGTTTCCTCAGATACCTGAGTGGGGAATATTTCAGGCAGAATGAATGAAAAATAATTTGGGTAGCAATGTGAGTAATATGTTGAGGCACTGCAAGGAGGCAAATATGACTCAGATGGAATAAGCACTAGAAACACTAGAAGACAGCTAGAAGTCAGAGAGTTAACAAGGAGGCAGGTAATAGTGCTTTGTAGGCCTTTTAGTAACGACTTTGACTTTTATTTGGAGTAGTATGGTAGGCTTTGAACAGAAGAGTGATCTGATTAATTTCTAACAGAATCATTCTTACACTTCGTTGAGAAATATACAAACACACAAAGTTAAATTCAGGACCTAGAGGCCACCATAATAAATGAGATGAAACTTCTGGGGTTATGTATGGATTGTTAGTAGTGAGTGTGATGAATGATAGATATATTTTGATGGTAGGACTGTCATTGATGAACTGTTGTAGTAACTTAGAGGGAGTAGCAAAAGATTAGTTAAAAATTATTTAAGACACTTTGGTTTGAGCATTTAGAAGGAAGGAGCTGCCATTAAGCAGGATAAGAAGACCACATGCAGAGTAAAATTAGGAAATTAAGGATTTGGTTTTGGAGATATTAGCACTGAGATGACTACTAAACAATTGGCTTGAGCTGCTGAGTTAGCAGCTGGATAGAGGAGTCTCAGTCAGGTAAACAATTTAGGTGTTGTCATTCTATATATAGATTTGAAGGCAAGAGCCTAGACAAGATCATTATTAAAGTCAGTATAGATGAAAATATTCTGTTAAATAAATCTCAAGGAATTCCATTGTTGTTGTTGTTTTTGTCTTTTTGAAAAAAAAATATTTTATTTTGAGAGAGAGAGCGCACACAAGCAGGTGAGGAACAGAGAGAAGGAAAGAGAGAATCCTACGCAGGCTCTGTGCTGCTAACACAGAGTCTGATGGGGGGGCTCAATCTCACAGACGATAACCTGAGCCAAAATCAAGAGATGAATGCTTAACTAACTGAGTCACCCAGGAATTACATTGCTAAAACTTTGGAAAGATGAGGAAGACTAATAAAAGAGAATGACAATAAATTAAGACTGATAAGAGAAGACAACGAGCAGAACTTGATGACTTGGAAACAAAGAAGACAGTGTTTCAAGGAGGAAGAAAGGACTAAGTGTGTCATTAACTAATGATAAATTTATAATCAGATGCAGCAAAGTCTGACACACTGAAGATTTGGACAGCTGTTATTCTGAAAGGCTGGTATGCTGATTAAAATGGATTCACAATGGGATGGGAGAAGACACAGTATAGACAGCTATTCAAGGAAAGTGCTTTCTGTTTGTTTTGCCACATAGGAAGAACTATAGAGTGAGAGGAAAATGCATTCAAGGATGTGAGAAATAGCGTCTAATTTGTATGATGAGAAAAGAACAAACAGAAGAAAATTGATCATGTAGGTATAGGAAAATATAATCACTAGAGCAATGATCTTCCTTAGGCAAGTGGGCAAGAGATTTGAGTGCTCAAGTGCTGTGACTCACTTTGCTAGGAACATGAAATTTTTACCTACTACACTAAGAGACTAGTCATAGCATGTGGGCAAACCTGCAGTCTATGGGTAGATGTAGTGAAGCAAGGCGAAAAGCACAGAATGAGGATGAACAGAAGGTTTTAGAGGTATCAGGAGAAGGGGATTCATAAAAAATAATCACCTAGCAGACCAATGGAGTTTAAGAATTAGGAAAATATAGGGTAAATGTGAGAAGGACTTATGGGTCCCATTTGATGTTGGAAATTTAGAATGTAAAACAAAACAGGAAATATGTTTGTGGTTTTTTCCCCAACCATAATTAGCTGATTAATGGTGCCCTAATTCTGCCTTGGCTTTACTTTGATGGCTCAGAACTCATAAACTCAGGGAACAATGGCAAATATGTTATAGTGTCTCACTCTACTTAGGCTTGCTCATGGGGACAGAACAAGGTTCAGGACAGAACCTTGTAGCAGCATAGACTTGAGTATGAATACTTAGAACTGTAGTCCTAAACTTACATCTAGATAGTAATAACTGATTATCTTATTTTTTGACAACTTATTTTCATCTGACTAATCACTTGGTACAAGATCCTGAAGCAATTAGTGCTTTTCCCATGGGTGTGTGATAAAAACAGAAGAAAAAATGAGTTGCCCTAGGCAGCCAAGCATGTTCAGAAAGCAAGACCAGTTCAATTTATAACTTAAGTCCCAAGAGGATGATGATTGTTAGAAAGAGAACAAAATGATAGGGCTTCTTCTCATACTTCTGAATGCCAAGGGACATTTTACTAATCCTAGTTCATGGAAGGAAGAGAGAGAAAAGAGAAAGACAAATAGCCATGGGTCATATGGCCTGTTATGTGGAGAGAAGCTTTTGGTTTTCTTCCTTATATTGTATTTTTTATATACTTAGCGCTTCAACCACTTGTAGGAAGAAACTAAAGTTAATTGCACTTGATTCAATTTTTTATTACATTTTTAATGCAATAACATCTAATGAATACAGCATATGGGTGTCCTATAATCTGAACTACTTGGTTATTGGTTTCTCCATCCAGAGTCTCTGTCTTGTTTTTCTACTTAACACTGTACCTTTAACCCAGACCATGGCATGAACATAAGGTGGTAACAACAAATAATCCTTCTAGTACAATATAAAGTTACTGGTTGCTCTTTTGTTTGACTATCTCCTGTAGGATAAAGACCAGGGACGCTAACCTTTATGTTTGTCTGCCAAGTACTTAATTTATTCTACTTATGATAAGTAACACAAGTGAATTGCCAACAAAGTGTTCTTTAAAGAAAACCTAGTTATCTACATTAGCAAATCTAAACACCAGAATCTTGATTTACATGAAAGCTTGACTTGTCTAGATGTACACATCTAATAATACTTAGAAAACTTTATAACTCTTGGCATTTTTATTGGTAACTGATGGATTTGTAAAATCACTGATTACAGTTTTGGCATGTGCCAGAGTCCAGCTCCGGCCTGGTCCACGGGTCCCTGAAGGATGGATGGTGTTGGCGAGGGAGGGATTTAGAGAGCCCCGAGATTCTTTCTGATCACCAGGCAAACATCTCTGTCCTGTCGGTTTTGGTGTCTTTATTTATAGGTCAAATGTTAGCATGGGATCAGAAAATGGAATTTTTTAATGGATCATTCTCTGTGATAAGATGTTTTTGGAAAATATGCAGAAACAGGTTTTATAGAAGTATTCTTGCAGAACTACCCCAATTATAGTGAGGTTGAGTAACTAAGAAAATAACAGGGTGTTCACATTTTAATAACACTAAGATTAAGTTATAGGTTTGTATATACTCTTATCCATCCTCATCACAGCTGCCAGGGTAAGGGAAGGTGTTTGTGGAATGTAGGCCTTAGGGAAGGGGCTGCTATACATCACCAGTTAACAAAGATATATGTAGTAATTTATGTTCTATCCTTATCTGTTCCTTCTCTCTAAGTTAGGCTCTTTGTCTCTGGACAAGACTTGATTTTCCAGTTATATGCTTTATTGCACCGGAGAGCCAGCCATACCTTTAAAGAGTTCAGCTCATTTCCAATACATAGAATAGCCTCTTCGAGTCCATTTACCTTTGTGTCTAGTTTTATGATTCCTTGAATAACTAGGGCATGAGAGACATTTTTGGTTAGCTGATTTACACGTTGAGCTGTATGAACCTCTTGGACTAACGCAATGGTAGAAACAGAACTGTACATGTAAAGGTCAATCTTTTATGAGTAAGGGTCATTAGCCTGTTCATAGCTCAAGGGAAAGTAGGGAGGGAAACAGGACCTGCTGGAGACATGACGTCTGTTCCCATAATCGAAAGAAGAAGTTCCCACTATAAGTTCCTTCACAAGGTGCAATCATCATACCAGGACCAGAATAAGGGGACAAGTCACTCCCTATACCGATCTACAAGGTACCTTGGGTGTCGGTGCACAAGCAGAAACAATTGAGTTGGGGTGGATATCAGTCGTCATCTGATTGGCAAGAGACCGTGCAAGCTTGCTTTAACTTCACCAGGATTTTTCTCGACTAGTGGGCTCAGAATGGCTCCCAACAGGCATGAGATTATAAACATTAATGATGATACAGTTGATAGCTACAAAATTTTTACACAAAGAATCTGAAAGACTCTCATGTCTTTGTTGCCAGGTTCTAGTAAAGTCCCTTTGCTGGACTGGGATAGTTTCTGTTCTGGAATAGTCTGAAATTATATCCTCCTTGCCTGATATTTGCCCCTCTGATTTTCTTCTATATGTACATGCCTTGTATTTTTACATAAAATTCATTCAAGTCTAGGATGCTATATTCCCATGTAGGGACACTGTTAAAGAATATTATTAAAACTACACAAACTAAAAGTTCTTTTTAAAAGAACTGAGTCTTAAATTACTTTTAGGTAGACATTGTAACATATCAGCTCCTTTTTGCTTTTGTTGTTTTCCTCTCTTATTCATAAAAAGTGAATTCAGGATCTTTCACCTGAACAACCTTTCCTAGGAGACTTCTCTGTCCCCTGGTTTCTTTCTTCCATGATTATTATGCTACATAAATAAGGAAAAGCATCTAAAAGGCTGCTTCCTCTTTCTGTTTCTGAAAAGACTTTTTTCATCGTAGATTATGTCTCCTTTCCACCTTGCACATTGATCACAGAATTTTTAAGTGGAGTAAACATTTACTAATTGTCCTGCATCATATCAGCTGGGTCTTTTAATAAATCAAAATATTCATCGTTGCCCGAAGCTGGAATCAGTCATGCATTAGAAACAGAGTTTTTTTGTGTGTTGTTGAAGCAGTTTTTTCTTATTAAAATTCCTTTTGGAAATCTGAACTAGTAAGCTTCTACCTAGATGCACAACCAATGTACATCTTGATTTTTTCCCCATAATTCTAATTTTCTAACATTTTCTATTTATAGTAATGGCAATTCATTAAATGGACAAAAATGGATTTATTGTTTATACATTTGTGAAGCTTTTCTGAACACTTGCTTTCTGATGAAAACACAGAACTGCAATTCACTCTTAAATTCCAATACCGGTTTAGTTGCTAAGATATACAGGATCATTCCATGTGTGTAAAAGATGTAATTGTATTAATTGCAATTAAAATCAAAGAATAACTATTCTTCCTGTTTCAGAATGTCAAAAAGAGGTGGTGGTGGGTCACTGCTTAGACAGCACTGACTACAAAGGGGTTTAAGGACACTGGCATATGATTTTAGTTAGATGAGTCACACCAAATTTTCTGGAATTCAGGGGGCAAACTCTGTTTCCTTTGGAGACATACTTTTTAGAGCCTTAGTTAAATGACAGCACGAATACCACCTGGGCTGGAACTCATGCTTGTGTATGAGTTTGCTAGGATGCCATAGACATAGACAAGGTGGCCTAAAAAAACAGAAATTTATTTCTTCAAGGTTCTGGAGGCTGAAAGTCCAAGATCAAGGAGTCAGCAGGGTTGGCTTCCTCTGAGGACCTGTCTCCTTGGCTTATAGGTGGCCATCTTCTCTCTGTGTCTTCACATAGTCTTTTCTCTTTGTATGCCTGCATCCTAATTTCCTCTTCTTATAGGGATACCAGTTACATTGGATGAGGACCCACTCATCTTACTTTTTTTTTTTCCTAATTACCTCTTTAAACACCCTTTCTGAGGTACTGGGAATTTTGGATTTCATGATAGGAATTTTGGGAGGACACAGTTCAGTCCACAACAGCCCTATGTGGGGACAGTCTCTTGCCTAGCAGTTGAATGAAGGATATTCTGAGTCACTCAGCACCTATGTGTCACCTCTTCCATAGCAATGATCTGTATGGTTCATAGCTTCATGTGACATCTAATCTATTTGGAATATATCTGAGTGAGGCTTCTGTCACATAACATTTGACTTCTTGTCAGAAAAGACCATTCCTGGACAAGGTGAATTTCATCACCAATGCTGCCACTTTCTTTCTAATACGGAGACATGTGTGGACTATTTAGGAAGCTATAACAGAATATCATCATGACGAAATGTTCCCTTGATTCTGGCAGACCAAAGTTCTCATCAGCATTCACATGGTCTCCCAGAAAAAGTTTTGTCTGTGAATGCCATTTAGATTGCCAGCAGAATTAACTATACTAATACTCATTTTTTCTCATATGCCTAACTTGCCATGTTAACTTTTAATAGCATGTGCACACCACCTGACTCTGCACTATGACACACAGAAATAGCTAAAAATCAACTCTTTATATTATGCTAGTGCCCTATTATATTATTTGAAAGTAGTAATTAAAGAATAAAAACTTGATAATGCATCATTTAGAATCAGCAGGTATAGATATACACAAATCTTCATTTTAATCGTGGCACAAGTTTCTTTCTAGATATCAGGCTTATACATTTTGGGAAGTAAAAGAAAAATGAAGAAAGTAGAATCAATATTTAGAGGCTCAGAGAATCAGTATTATTTCCTCAAAAATAGGCTATAAATGGTGTACAGACTGTCAAATGTTTTCATGACTTTTCTTGACCTCTGTAACTGTAGGCCAGGAAAGTATATTTGGAAAGCACCATCCTTATCATTTGTATTTTGGCTATTTAAGTTAGGGATAGTAGTAGATTTCAGTATTTATAGTCATTCACTTTGACATTTAATTGACAAAATAAATTTTATTTTAATAAAATATCTATATTATAATTATATAAATATATAAAATTATATAAAATAAATAAACACTATATTTTGTAATTATTTAAGAGCTTCATTGTTTATGTATCATTTAAATTCTGGGAGTGTAGGTATATGTCTGAAAAAATGCAGGCAATAATCCATCCAGAATTGCCTAATCAATACTAGAATTACAGTCCATATTTAGGAAATATTTGTAGTATTGGACTTGAGAACTGGTTATAAGTGTCATCTTAAACTCTTAAACTATCAAGGATGATATTCCTCAACCTGAACCAGAACCCGAAGAATATCAGGGAACAAGGATGGAGTCACCAAATAGACATCATTAACTAGGGCCACGGAACAATGTACCTTCTCATTAAAGTTTGAGAATCTTATTAAAAGATTTTGTAAAGTTAGATGAGCCACACAAATCAGGACCTTGAGTTGTTTCAGACTCCTCTAACCTTTTTCATAAGCTTAAATCCAATTAGTTGCTAAATCTTATCACTTTTATTCTCTTCAAAGTTATTGATATCCTTTCCTTCTTTTCTAATACCATTCATTTATATTGCCATAGTTCAGATTCTCCTGATTTTTACTTTGATTCTATAATTCTCTCATTTGTTTATATTCCTCTTATCTAAATGTCCCATTAATCTACTCTTCACATAAGACTCAGAATGATCTTTCTAAAGAGGAAATCAAACCTGGCCAAAGATCAAGATTCTGCAAATGTTTTCTCTGATCTTCATGCTAATCCAGACTTTGTCTCAATGTACCAGAGATCTGTCAAAATCTGACCCTTAGTTATATCTCTACCATTCTCATACTCTCTTTGAGTTGAATAAAGATTATTTGTAATTCCATTTTATATTATTTTACTTAATGTCAGTGGTTGTTCAAGCAACTAAAATATATTTCCTTAAATTTTGGAAATCTAATTAGAGTTAATTTGGTGCCACCTTGCCTCATATAAAGAAATGGAAAAACATTCCATGCCCATGGATTGAAATAATAAATATTGTTAAAATGTCATTACTACCCAAAGCAATCTACACATTCAACGCAATCTCAATCAAAATTGCACCAGCATTCTTCTCAAAACTAGAGGAAACTATTCTAAAATTTGTATGGAACCACAAAAGACCCCAAATAGCCAAAGTAATATTGAAAAAGAAAACCAAAATGGGAGGCATCACCATCCCAGACGTAAACCTCTACTACAAAGCTATAATCATCAAGACAGTGTGGTACTGGCACAAAAACAGACACATACACCCATGGAATAGAATAGAGAACTCAGAATTGGACCCACAAATGTATGGCCAACTAATCTTTGACAAAGCAGGAAAGAGTATCCAATGGAAAAAAGACAGCCTCTTTTACAAATGGTGCTGGGAGAACTGGACAGCAACATGCATAAGAAGGAAACTAGAGGGGCACCTGGGTGGCTCAGTTGGTTAAGCCTCCAATTTTGGCTCAGGTCGTGATCTCACATTCGTGGGTTCGAGCCCCGCATCGGGCTCTATGCTAACAGCTAGCTCAGAGCCTGCGGCCTGTTTTGGATTCTGTGTCTCCCTGCCCCTCCCCCTCTCATGCTCTGTCTCTTTCTGTCTCAAAAATAAATAAAACATTTAAAATTTTTTAAAAAGAAGGAAACTAGATCATTTTCTCACACCATACACAAAAATAAACTCAAAATGGATATAGGACCTGAATGTGAGACAGGAAACTATCAATACCCTAGAGGAGAAATCAGGAAACAACCTCCTTGACCTTTACCTCAGCAATTTCTTACTTGACACATCCCCAAATGCAAGGGAATCAAGAGCAAAAATTAACTATTGGGACCTCATCAAGATTAAAAGCTTCTGCACAGCAAAGGAAACAACCCACAAAACTAAAAGGCAACCAATGGAATGGGAAAAGATAGTTGCAAATGACATATCAGATAAAGGGTTAATATCCAAAATCTATAAGGAACTCACCAAACTCCACACCCAAAAAACAAATAACCCAGTGAAGACACGGGCAGAAGATATGAACAGACACTTCTCCAAAGAGGACATCCTGATGGCCAACAGACACATGAAACGATGCTCAGTGTCCCGCATCATCAGGGAAATACAAATCAAAATCACACTGAGATACCACTTCACTCCAGTCAGAGTGGCTAAAATGAACAAATCAGGAGACTCTAGATGCTGGCAAGGCTGTGGAGAAACGGGCACCCTCCTACACTGTTGGTGGGAATGTAAATTGGTACAGCCCCTCTGGAAAACAGTGTGGAGATTCCTAAGGAAACTAACAATAGAACTCCCTTATGACCCAGCAATAGCACTGCTGGGAATTTACCCAAGGGATACAGAAATGCTGAGGCATAGGAGCACATGTACCCCAATGTTCATAGCAGCACTCTCAACAATAGCCAAAACATGGAAAGAGCCTGAGTGTCCATCAATGGATGAATGGATCAAGAAGATGTCGTTTTCTATACAATGGAATCCTACATGGCAATGAGAAAGAATGAAATCTGGCCATTTGTAGCAACATGGATGGAACTTGAGTGTGAGCGAAATAAGTCAGGCAGAGAAGGACCGATACCATGTGTTTGCACATATAGGTTGCTTAGGAGGAACCTAATGGAGTACCATGGGAGAGAAGAAGGGGAATAATAATTGGGGAGAGGGAGGGAGGCAAACCATGACAGACTCTTGAATGCTGAGAACAAACTGAGGGCTGATGGGGGTGCGGGTGGGGAAGGGGATGATGGGCATGGAGGAGGGCACTTGTGGAAATGAGCACTGGGTGTTATATGGAAACCAACCTGACAATAAACTATTAAAAAGAAAAGAATCCTTGAAAATTTATGGTTCTACTTACATGCTGCTATCCTTTACAGTGTAGCTGCTATATGCAATACATCTACATATGCTATAAAATCCACAACGCAATTTAAAATAGTTTTTTATTTACTCATGTATTTTAAACAAATTGATAAAGAAAACATTATATTTACACATACCTTTACCATTTATTTTTTCATTTATTTTTGAAGTTCTGAGTTTCTATATTATATAATTTCACTGAGAAAATTCCTCTACTTTTGGTGTAATGCAGGCTTACTGACACTAAATCATCTTAATTTTATTATGTTAATTTTATGATATTATTTGAAAGATATTCTCATTGTAAAAAGAAATCTATGTTAGTTACAAATATATTTTTCAGCTATATGTATGTTGACTATATATATTCTTTTCAACTCTTTAAAGATATCATTTCAATACAAATCATACTTGAAATAACACTGTGTTGTTAGATACCATTTCCCCCCTTCCTCTGAGTACTAGTCTCTAAGGAATTGGATAGAACACCCAAAAAAGCTTTAAAAATCTGCCTGACACTCAAATTTTGAGCATGAAATAGCATTTACTCTAAGTAAATTGCTTGATTAACTGATATGCACCAGCTCTGCTAGGTGCTTTACACCTATAATCTGATGTAGTGTGGAACGTATGTTATTTAATTTGTTTATAACATTGTTGTAGACCCTGGGAGATGGAGAGAAGTCAACATAAAGGAAGTAATAGAGAAAAATGCATGATTCAAAGAATTTATAGTTATGAAAATTCAGTTGAATACTATAATCCTGATTTCTGAAGTGATTACATGATGTATTAAAGGAAAATGTATGAATCAAATAATAAATTTATATCAAGGCTTATTGAACTATGAAGAATAAACAGAAACTAGAGAAATAGAATAAGTGGAAAGTCATTCTTCCTGGAAGAAAAATACAAATGTCTGTATGAGAGAAAGAATGTCTAGTTTAGTAGGTAGTTGGGAAATAATTTTATCCTAATCTGTCAATTCACCCTTGGGAGACAATCTCAGAAAAGACTTATTAACAAAAATAAAGTTCATACAGGGAACAGTGACAGCAAACTTTTTAATCTACTGCATTTCTTTGCAACATAAAACTAACAGTTTTTCTTAGTTAACTCCCTCTGATGACTTTTCTGAATTAAAATAAAATATTAACAAAATAAAAACCAAAGGGATATTTTAAATTTCTTATTGCTAGGAGTAAAAGCCAGAAAATTATTGTTAACTTCTACTGTTAAATTATCCATTAATAATCCATTATTTTGAATTCAAAATTGGTGTTCATTTAATAAATTTGTTAACGTGTTTCTTTTATTTTGTATGTAAACCCACTTAGCCTGTTGCTAAAATTCAAAGGAATGGTTCAGTTCCTTCAAAAAATGACAGCTATTCCCTTTTATACACTCACCAGGTGTATCATATCTACATGTGATAAATTTGTATTCACACTGGCTTTTAGAAATAATGGAGATACTTGTTTGTATAATATATGTAGTATATCTATCCATCTATGTCTAGATCTATATCATCAATATCTATACGTACCCATCTGTCTGTCTGTCCATCTGTCTGTCTGATCTGTACCTTTTTTGCTGCTGTTACAGGCTTTCATCCCCGGCATTTCTCATGATGCAGGAGAAGAGCATTTTCTTCAGAATTTTAAATAGATATAACATATGAAGTCTTTCAGAACACTTACTAATGAACATCTACATTTGTTTTCTGGAAAATACAAAAACTAATTTTGCTTTTGAAAGTCCTGTGTCGTCAAAAACGAAAATTTTGGAATATTAAATAGCTTTTTACTTAAAAAAGATTTTTTTGAAAAGTAAAGGTGAATAGATGCTTATAAAAGAGAAACCTTAGGGAAGGATAGCATAAGAATAGAAGATTATAACTGAATTCATCAGATTTTAGAAATGAGAATATGCAGAGAAATCAGATAAAGTCTCCAGGAAAATGTATTTCAACTTTCAAAGTTAGTTTTGTGTATGTTTGTTGAGATAGACTGTAGAGTTTAGTTAAAAATTTCTCTTTTTCTTTTTTAAATTTTATATATATATATATAACTGCTAAGAGTATATATAGCTAACTGCTAAGAGACCAGAAGTAATCACTTCTCATTTATGAATGATTTTTCAAAATATATATAATATATATGTATTAGAGAGAGAGACAGAATGGGAGTGGAACAGGGGCAGAGAGAGAGGGAGACACAGAATCTGAAGTAGACTCCAGGCTCTGAGCTATCCACACAGAGCCAAACATGGGGGCTTAAACCCATGGACTGTGAGATCATGACCTGAGCCAAAGTCAGACACTTAACCAACTAAGCCATCCAGGCACCCCAAAGCTTCTTTTTTCCAGCAAACATCAAATCAGTCATTCTTATTTTCATGTCACTGAATACAGAAGATGAGGAGGTATCTAATTCTGTTAGCTTTTAGTGTGAAAAGAAAGTCATAAGACATGTCTTTTAATTGTGCTATTCCTTAAGCTGTCTGTGGTAAGGAGAAATGTTTCCTCTAAAAGAATATAACAAAGGGAAAAATATACTCTGGAATAAGCACTCATAGTTTTGATAATAATATTTTGAAAAATCATTCATAAATGAGAAGTGATTACTTCTGGTCTCTTAGCAGTTAGCCCAAGACAGGACTGTGAGGTAGAGAGCATACGGAAAGTTCTTCTCTTTGCCACTTTAAATTTAACTTAATTGGATAAAAGTAGAAGGATTAGATAATCTCCAGGCCAACATTTAAATACATAGTCCTGAGTATAAATGGAGCAGGGAGAGGGCAGATGGTCACTGCTATCCTTATTTACTTAGGATGGTTTTGGACATTTACACAGACCTGTGACTCTGGAATGCTGAAGTGTCATAAGCAACACATTTACGTTGGTTGTTAAAAATAGAGCACTGTTTAAAACTTAGAACTATATACTTGAAAACATCAAAAGGGCTGGTAACTCTATCTGTAAAATGTTCTCTCTCCCATGAGCATGTCATCTAAGTAGAGCCTGTCAGAACAAGGCATCAAAGGAGAGTGCATGTTGCCAAAATAAATTATTCAGTTGTCAAAATATGACACCAGCCTAACCTATAATATTTGAGTAAAAAAGTATGAGAGGCAGAACCCAGTGTAATCAACCAGAAGCTATGACAAGTTATTGTCTGTACAATTGAGTGCAGCTTATTCATAAAGGTAACTTCTCATTGGAAGCATCAGAAATCCATTTGGAAGTCAAACTAATTTAGTGGTTTTGAAAGGATGAAGTTAGGATGCTGTTTGTTTATAACTTTGCTTACAGCACTCAGATTTTGTCACAGTTGGAGAGTTTGAACAAATCCTTCACTCCTGTGTCCTGTCTCTTTATCTCCTTAGCAAACACCTTCCCTTTCCCACCATAGGTAAGAAGTGCTGGCCCCGGTAATCCTTCATCCATGGAAACTAGGGCCTGTGAATTCTGGCATCTTGAGGGTGTTACAGGAAAAACAACAAACCAGATATTGATGTGAATCGAATTTAATTAATAAATATTCACTAAGCGCTTATACTTCCACAAGTACTTTGAAAAACCTCAGGAACAGGAAATGAGTAAGACAATTTTTTTCACCTTGAAAGAGCAAAGAACTCTCTGTCTGACCAGGAAACATGTAACAACTAAATTACAACTCCATAAAAAAGAGGCAAGAATGGGGTTCTGAGCAGGATAGGAATCATTAGCTAGACCTGGCATGGGTGAATGTTTCAGAGTCAACTCACTGGAAGACATGTATACTTGAGCTTGTATTGAAAATAAAAATGTTAATCTTCCAAGAAAACAAAAGGGAAAAGATGTTCCAAGATGAGGAAGGAATTTCCATAAGAGAAAAAAAAAGTTTTATCAATCATAAGTGGCCAAGTATTAGATAAAAAATAAAAGAGATGGAAAAATCTAAGATGACACACAGTTTCAGACTTTGATACTTTGTGGATAATGGAACAATAATACAGGGAGTATAGAAAGGACATTCAGGGAAGGGGAAGGAAGGGAAAGAAAATGGGTAATGTAACAAGCTCCATTTGGGGATTAAACAAAACAAAGGATATAGATTTATCATTTCCTGTCATGGCAAGAAATAGATGGCACTCTCAAATTTGGGTAATTTAAGAACAATGTGCATATAGTAAAGGAATAATTTACAAAAAGATGGGTAGTTTGTAGATTAGCCATAAGCTATAATGAGATACAAAGAGGATCCTAATAGCAGTTCATGGTCATTACCTCTATGAGCAAAGGCAAGCAATGATCACCTGAACAGATCTTTGCAGAGAGCATCATCTGAAAGGTACTGTGGTCTTTACTTTCTCAGGCAGCCCTGCAGGAAGGAAGCTGGGGAAACAAATATACTGGCTTTATTTATTTTCTCTCTCTTCTTTCTATTGTTGGTAAACTCATTGTTTCTCATTGGTCAAACTCAAACAAGCCAAAAGCCAGAAGCCAGGGAGCTAATGATGTTTTTGTGTTGGTCAGCTACCTTGGACACAAAAGAGAGCTAAAAATGGTGAATGTTGATTTGGAGAGGCCAACAAAAGATTTTCAGTACATGTGTGAACTTCAACCTTCAGGATTTCCTGTCTACTGACTATTTTCCAAACAACTACTTTTCTCATGAAATTGTTTATATTGCTTTTTAATAATATCATCAATAAGATACACACATATATGTATATATATGTCTATATAAATGTATATAACCCTGTGGCTCCTAGGACCATGTTAGGGTCAGTTTTTTTTCTCATCCAGTGAAAAATTTGTCAGGTTTGTTCTACTTGTTCTAAGCTACAACATACATTTTTTTTCTTTTTTTGCTGTAAATGCTCCATTTATTGTGACCTATGTAGGCAGTGATTATCATTGACATGGTTCTAATTTTCCAAGAAGTATTAAAAGTAAAATGTCAAAAAATGTAATGAAATTATCACTTTAGGAACATTCTCAGATAAAGCACTAACAGGGCAGTTTACCTGCTGTAAATGCCAAGTTTCTGAAATCTGTTTTCAAATATTATCAATTAGCCAGTGCTGTAAGCACCTTTGTTTAGAGAAGAAGTAATCAGTTGCCAGAAGGTATAGTCTAGAGAATCTTTATTTTGAAAATACAATTTTACAAGATGACTCTGGGAACAAATATTAGAAATTTCTTCTATAAACATGATACTTATAAATCTCTAAAGCATTTTGGCACTTCTTGAACCATAGTGTGGTAATGGGTGTGAAGTACTCTGTTTTGTACAAGTGAAGCTGTTTTTAAAAAGCAATGAAAGACAAAAGAAATATATTTGCCACAGAATAAGCCACTTTTGGAAACATATTTCTTATGAATACTTACTAAAAATGGTAAGCCATTTCCGAATGGCTAAGAAGGACATAATTTATATAATGTTCAATTGCTTAATAATAATATGAATTAATTATGCTGGAGCTTTGAAGTATAGGGTTGATGGGCCTGGGGACAATGTGGCAGAAAGGATCAGGGAAGGAGACTTAGTTTAGTTAGCTAAATAGTATAGGTTGAAAGTCCAGTATTATTACAGATTTGTTGAATGTCCAAATTGCTTTATTCCCTATGAATAATATTCATGACAATGATGTTTTGAAAGGAATTACTTATTTAATATTCTAGAAGAATATTAAATACTCAAGAAATAAATCCTGTAATTCTTTAATTTTATAAGAAATAGTATAGTGTAATAATATGTATTCAACTTCAAGTTCAAAACAGTTAAAACTGCAATTCCAAAACCGTGAAAGAGAGTGACTTTGGAAGAGGTAGATAATTCTCTCTGGTCCCTGTACTGATATGTAAATTATTCCAGGTGGTCAGTGTTTAATCATATCATCTCTTTAATTTTGAATTTTGAATAATATTGGCTTTATGATATTCTTCTGAAAGATGATGGTTGAGATATAAAAATTACCAAAATAGGGGCATCTGGGTGGCTCAGTCAGTTGGGCGTCCGACTTCGTCTCAGGTCATGATCTCACGGTTCTTGGGTTCGAGCCCCACTTTGGGCTCTGTGCTGACAGCCAGCTCAGAGCCTGGAGCCTGTTTCGGATTCTGTGTCTCCCTCTCTCTCTGACCCTCTCCTACTCATGCTGTCTCTCTCAGAAATAAATAAAACATTAAAAAATTTAAAAAATAATAAAAAAATAAAAATTACCAAAATATACACATGATGCGGTGTTTATTTTGATTCTTTCTCCTTTTGTATTTATGCTTATCTAAAAAATATTTGATAATAGAAGCTTTACGTGAATTCTTATCTCTTATAGAGTACACAATTGCTTTGAATATTATACAATAGGTGTGCTAAAATGTACCTACAGACTGATAGTGGCTTAGTGAGATCTAGACAGTTTGTTCCTAAATGCTAGTTTACATACTGTCTGCAAGAAAATCTCCCCACGAATGTTTAACAACAAAGATTCCTAAGCTTCAGCTTAGAGATACAGAATAGTCATGTATGGGGGAGTCAGAAATTGAAGTACAACAGCTGCCCTCAGATAATTCTAGTGTGCTGACAGGTTAGAGAATCACCTCTCTAGAACATCACCACCACTACCCTAATCTCAATGACCACTACAACCACCACCGCAGTAATCAACATCACTGCTACTACAGTATGTCAGAATGGTCTCTAACAGTATGTGTATGTTCTGGAGTTTCACAGTTGGAAAGAAAATGTTTGGGTTAGGATTGAGACATGACTTTTGGTCATCTGAGCTTTGCAGAAATCTTTAATATTTAGCTCCTTCAAATTTTGCTAGAGTAACTAGTTGATTAACTCAATAAGATAATTTCCTCTTACAGATTTTCCCTAATTGCAGTGTGGTCATTAATTTCTTCTAATTAATATAGGAATAATCAATGTTTGTTGTATCATTTAATTCCACAACAACCTTATGCAAAAAGTGACTAAAACTGAGAGAATGGGAAAGAATTATCTACTAGATTCCACTTCATTCATTGAATACTCATTAAAACATTTAGTAAATAAAAGACTGGAGGGAACAAAGATGAAATTACCTAAATTGTTACTTTATCAAAAGTGACTTTATACTGATGCTTTCTCTGTTTTTAAAAATATTTTTATTTTATTCCTGAGAGAGAGAGACAGCGTGAGCAGGGGATGGTCAGAGAGAGAGGGAGACACAGAATCTGAAACAGACTCCAGGCTCTGAGCTAGCTGTCAGCACAGAGCCTGACACGGGGCTCAAACCCACGAACTGAGATCATGACCTGTCCCAAGTCAGAGCTCAACTTACTGAGCCACCCAGGCGCCCTGCTCTATCTTTGCTGGCCCTCCATCATCTCACCATCAATGTTAACAGCTTTTCTAAGTGGCTGTGACTCTACTGCATTGGTTTGTAATAAACTTTCACAATTTCCTCTAATAATAATATATTCATAAAATACATCTAAGAGCAACCAATTAAAAAAGCTTTATTGAAGTACAGTTCTCATATTACAAAATTCAGATTTTTACAACTATACAAATTAATATGTTTTAATATATTTACAGAATTGTACCACCATTATTCTAATTTCATCACTTGGACCCATTACTAGCCACTTCCCATTCTCTTGTCGTCTCCCAATCCTGAAAATCCCTGAACTGTTTCTATAGGTTTATCTATTGTGAACATTCCATATGCACAGAATATATGATCTTTGGTAACTAACTTCTTTAAAGGATTAGCAATGTTGTGATGTGTATCAATATTTAATCCTGTTTTATTGCTGAATAATATCACATTGTATGGATATACCATATTTAATCCATCCATCAGTTGATGCACATTTGTTTCACTTCTTCAACTATTATGAGTAATGTGTCAAAAAACCATTTGTGTATATATTTTTGTGTGGATGTATGTTTTCATTCATCTTGGGTATATACTTAGGAGTGCAATTACTGAGTTATATACTAGCTCTGTGTTTAGTATTATGTGGAACTGTCATAATGTTTTCCAAAGTAGCTGCAACATTTTACATTCTGATCAGCAACGTATGAGCTTTAATTTGTCATGTCCTCATTAACAAGTGGCATTATTGCTATCTTTATTTGAGCCATCTTAGTGATTATTAAGTTGTATATCATTGTGGTGTTGATTGGCATTTTTCTAATCAGTAATGTTGCTTACCATCTTTTCATGTGCATATTGACTTGTGTATGTTTATATATACATATATACATTTTAAGTTTTTTATTCTTCAGTAATCTCTACTCTAAAAATGTGCTACCAACTGAGCCAGGTAGGTGTTCCATCATTTGTATAGATTTTTGAAGAAACAACTGCTTAAGCCTTTTGTCCATTTTTATAAATTGATTGTTTATATTTTGTGCATGTGTATATGTGTAGTTTTAAGAACCCTAAATATATCCTGGATATAAGTCCTTTATCAGATATATTAATTGAATATATTTTCTTCCATTCTGTAGCTTGTCTTTTTACTTTCTTGGTGTTGTCCTGTGAAGCACAAAGCTTTAATTTTGTAAAGTTCCCTTTACTGTTTTTTTTTTTTCAGTTGTGCTCCTCATGTCGTATCTAAGAATCTGTTGTTTAACCCAACAGTTTGATATATTTACCCCTAATTTAGAAGTTAGAAGTTCTTCACCCCACCCCACAAAAAGTCCAGAATTTGAGCTTACTTTTGCATAACAAAGCATGCCAAATTAAATTACTTTATTTAGTGTCTCCCCAACAAGTAGACAGAATCTTTGTGATGCCTTTCTCCTCTTCTACAATACCAGCTTTATAAATAAGTTTCTTCCTGCTTCTGGCCTTTGAAGTCTCAGAAATAAAAGGTATTAATAATCTATTATTATGTAGAGCATAATAAAACTATTATCTGAACTATGAATCATTACAGAGAGAGTTATAGGAGCTTAGACAATGTAATTAGAAAAAAATTTGGAGAAAAATAAGATTCGAGTTGGTGTTGATATATAGAGTTTCATATGTCAGTGAGAAACAAGACTCAAAAGTAGACTGGAGCCAAATCCCTACTGTTTTTATTTTATTTTAAATTAATATTTTATTTATATCAAAAATACTTTTTTTCAAGAATAGAATTTAGTGATTCATCATTTACATGTAACACTAAGTGCTCACCTCAACTAGTGATCTCCTTAATGCTTCTTACCCCGGTAGCCCTTCCCCACACCCAACACACTGCCAGAAATCCTCAATTTTTCTGTATTTAAGACTCTCTTATAGTTTGTCTCCCTCTCTGCTTTCATATTATTTTTGTTTCTCTTCCTTTGTGTTTATCTGTTTTGTATTTTAAATTCCACATATGAGTGAAATCATATGATATTTGTCTTTCTCTGACTGACTTATTTTGCTTAGCATAATATATGCTAGTTCCATCCATGTTGTTGCAAATGGCAAGATTTCATTCTTTTTGATCACCAAGTAATATTCCATTGAATATACATAACAAATCCCTATCCATTCATCAGTCAATGGACATTTAGTCTATTTCCATATTTTGGCTTTTATAGATAGTGCTGCTATAAACATTGTGGTGCATGTGTTTCTTTGAATCAGCATTTTTTTATCCTTTGTATAAATACCTAGTAGTGTAGTTGCTGGGTCATAGGGTCATAGGGAAATTCTATCTTTAATTCTTTGAGGAAACTCCATACTGTTTTCCAGAGTGGATGTTAAAGGTTTATCAGTTTTGTTAATTCTTTCAAAGAACCAGCTCCTGTTTTCATTGATATATTATACTGTTTGTTTGTTTTTTCAATATCATTGATTTAGGCTCTAATATTTTTTAAAAAATGTAATGTTTTATTTATTTTTGAGAGAGAGAGAGAGAGAGAGTGTGTGTGTGTGTGTGTGTGTGAGAGAGAGAGAGAGAGAGAGAGAGAATGTGTGGGGTGGGGGTCAAAGAGAGAGGGAGACACAAAATCAGAAGCAGGCTTCAGGCTCTGAGCTGTTAGCACAGAGCCCAACACGGGACTGCAAACCCATGGACTCAAAACCATGACCTGAGCCAAAGTCAGACAATTAACCAACTGAGCTACCCAGGCACCCCTGCTCTAAGTTCTATTATTTCTCCTCTCTCTGGTTTTGTGCTTTAGTTGCTGTTCTTTTCCCAGCTGCTTTAGTACAGGTGTAGGGTTATATTGTGTATTTGAGACCTATCTTCCTTCTTTAGAAATGCCTAGATTGCTATATAGTTCTCTCTTATGACCGCCTTTGGTGCATCCCAGAGGTTTTGGGTTGTTGTGTTATCATTTTTATTGGTTTCCATGTACTTTTTAATTTCCTCTTTAATTTGTTGAACTCATCCATTATTTAGTGGAATGTTCTTTAATCTCCAAGTATTCATGGTTTTCCCAAATTTTTTCTTGTGGTTGATTTCGAGTTTCATAGCATTGTGGTCTGAAAATATGTAGGGTATGATCTTGATCTTTTTGTGCTTGTTGAGGACTGATTTGAGACCCAGTACGTGACCTTTTCTGGAGAATGTTCCATGTGCTCCAGAGAAGAATGTATATTCTTCTGATTTAGAATGAGATGATTTGAATATATCTGTTAAATCCATCTGGTCCAGTGTGTCATTAAAAGCCATTGTTCCCTTGTTGATTTTCTGCTTAGGTGATCTATCTATTGCTGTAAGTGGGGTGTTGAACTCCCCTACTATTATGGTATTAGTATCAATGAGATTCTTTATTTTTGTGATTCATTTGTATATCTGGGTTTCTCCACATTTGGGGGCATACATATTTACAACTGTTAGATCTTCTTGGTGGATAGATCCCTTAACTGTGATATAAAGCCCTTCTACACTCTTGTTACAGTCTTTATTAAAATCTAGTTTGTCTGATATAAGTATGGCTCCATCAGCTTTCTTTTGATGACTATTAGCATAGTAGATGGCCCTCCATCCCCTTACTTCCAATCTACAGGTGTCTTTGGGGTTAAAATAAGTCTCTTGTAAACAGCATATAGATGAGTCTTGTTTTCTTATCCATTCTGATATGTCTTTTGATTGGAGCAGTTAGTCCATTGACATTTAGAGTGAGTACTGAAAAACATGAATTTAGTGCTGTTGTGTTGCTTGTTGAATTGGTGTTTCTGATGAAACTCTCTAGCCTTTTCTAGTCTTTGCTGCTTTTGGTCTTTTTTTGTTTTGTTTTGTCTTTTCTCCACTCAAAGGGTCCCCCTTAAAATTTCTTGTGGGGGGGGGTCGCCTGGGTGGCTTAGTCGGTTAAGCGTCCGACTTTTGCTTAGGTCATGATCTCACGGTTTGTGGGCTCGAGCCCCACGTCGGGCTCTGTGCTGACAGCCAGCTCAGAGCCTGGAGCCTATTTCCGAGTCTGTATCTCCCTCTTTCTCTGACCCTCCCCTGCTCACGCTGTCTCTCTCTCTCTCCTAGAAATAAATAAAAATATTAAAAAAAAATTCTTGTGGGGCTGGTTTAGTGGTCACAAACTCCTTTAGTTTTTGTTTGTCTGGGAAACTCTTTATCTCTACTTCTATTTTGAATGACAGCCTTCCTGGATAAAGAATTCTTGAGTCACCTGGGTGGTTCAATTGGTTAAGCATCTCACTTTCGCTCAGATCATGATCTTGCAGTTTGTGGGTTCAAGGCCTGTATCAGGTTCTGTGCTGACAGCTCAGAGCCTGGAGCCTGTTTCAGATTCTTTGTCTCTCTCTCTCTCTGCCTCTTTCCCACTCATGCTCTGCCTCAAAAAAAATAAACTATAAAAAAATTTTAAAAAAAAAGAATGCTTGGCTGTATATTTTTCTCATTTAACACATTGAATATATCCTGCCACTCCTTTCTGGCCTATCTAGTTTCTGTGAATAGGTGTGCTGCACACCTCATCTGTCTTCCCTTGTAGGTTAAGTACCTTTTTTTTCCCTTGCTGCTTTCACAATTCTTTTCTTGTCTGTGTATTTTGTGAATTTGACTATGATGGCCATTTTTTGTTGAATCTAATGGGAATTCTCTGTGCTTCTTGGATTTTGATGTCTGTGTCTTTCCCCAGGTTAGAAAAGTTTTCTGCTATAATTTGCTCACATAACTCATCTACCCCTTTTTCTCCTTTTTCTCTCTCTTCATCTTCTGAGACTCCTATGATTCTGATATTGTTCCTTTTTAATAAGCCACTGAGATCTCTGAGTCTTGCATTGTGCTCTTTTGTCTTTGTTTCCCTCTTTTCCCCCCTGCCTTATCATTCTCCACAATTTTGTTTTCTCAATTGCTGATTCATTGCTCTGCTTTTGTTCATCCTTGTCATGACATCATTAGAGATTGCATCTCATTTATATCATTTTTAATTTCATCCTGACTAGATTTTATTTCTTTTATCTCTACAGAAAGGGATTCTATGCTTTTTTTTTCAACCCCAGATAGTATTATTTTAGGTTCTAAATTCTAGTTCAGACATCTTGCTTATATCTGTGTTGATTAAGTCCCTAGCTTTCACTTCTTCCTCTTCTTTTTTTTGGAGTGAATTCCTTCGTTTTGTTATTTTGGAGGAAGAAACAAACTAATAAAGTAAAAAATAATACTTTAAGAATTAAAAACAAAACATCAAGTAAAGGAAGCTAGATCCTAGGTGTGTTTTGGTCGGCTTGTTGAAAAATTATTGAGAGAATAGACAAAAAGTGTGAAAAAGAAGAAAGAAAAAACGACAAGAAAACATTTAAAAATGAAATATAATTATATAATAAAATAGAATAAAATGAAATAAAGAAGTTAGAATATTGAAAAATTAAAAAAATAAAAGTAAAGTAAAACTAAAATTTTTCTTTCTGTATCCAAAAATGAGGAATAAAAAGGAAAAAAGAAAAAGAAAAAAAAACAATTTAAGCAAAAACAGAATCAAATAAAATGAGCCAGAAAACAGAATGAAACCCAAATTAATTTACATCCAGTTTTCCCTAGTATTGTGTTATGGCCAGATCGCGATCTCCCCCAAATCCCAAGAGCACCAAGGAGTCCGAGTCACGTATGCAAAAGCAAAGGGCTTTATTACGGGCTTAAGCTCGGGCTCACAGACTTCACCAGCGCCATGAATCCGTGCTGAGAGCCTTGAATAGGGTTTTTATGGGGTTTGTGACGGGGGAGTTACAGAAGTTGTGACATGGGAACAGTGATCCAGTCATAATTATACAACATCATTGACAGCGGGTTTGACCATACACATTGTCTAGAGTATTCGTTACTTTTGGCGGGATCCAATTACAATGTTTAGAGTACCTTTAAATTTAACCAATCACAGAGCGAGCCTAGGGTCTTACTTGGCGACTAATGGAGTTAACTTTAACATTAGGTAACAGGGTCCTATCTATAGTTTCTATCTCCAGGCCTCTCCCTTAATAATGTGGAGTGTGGTCGCTGGCCTTTCCTGATTGGGTGTTGCAAGGGTGGTTTCTCCTGCCTTGGGCAATGTGTAACTGCCTGATAGTTTCGGGGAAGCTGGAACTTAGGCCTTCTAGTTTAGAGGGGAAACTTATTAAAGCCTGTCGTGGAGTCAGTTTGGTTTAGACGTTTAGACTTGTGTCCTTACAATTGAAACTATGAAGCCCTCTATAGTTGGTAAACTAAACAGGTGGAGTGACTTATGCTGGTCTACAAGGGGATATGCTTGAAGGGGACAGTTGGGCTGGACTTGGTGTAACAGCTCTGTTCTCCACTAGGTGGCAATCCTTAGCTTACTAGAGTGGATCAGTGTGGTGATGGGCAAGCCCGTGTGCATGTGTGTGCCTGAGCAGAGCGATGGAAATGGCTTCACCCAGCTCCCTAGTCTCTGGCACAGGAATCTTTGCATGCTCAATGACCCACACTCAAGCACCTCTCCTTTGTCTCAGGTCTCCGTCCACTCCCTGCCTTTACCACGTCTGTGTCCATGTTGTCTGCCTACCAAGTGACACCTCTCTCCAGAGTTTTATCTCAAATGAGGTTGTGTTTCAAATCTCCACACTTCAGAGACCCCTGTGGCTGGGACCCTGGCCGACTTGCTGGGTAGGGCCTTGCTGAAAAATGGCTGGGTGTCTGCTTGCCCCAGAAAATTTTCATAGATTGTGCAGTGGCTGAGGTTCATAGATTATGGCAAACCACACTACTCAGCAAGTGCCAGGTTTCACCACACTCTGGCATCTTTGTCCCAATACCAGCAAACATGGCTGCTCTCGGGTCTGCTGGAACCTTCGCCTGTGGGAAGGCTGTATGGCCTCTACCAAATGACTCCAAGCAAGGGAACCACTTTTCCCCATGTGGCGCATGGCCCCTCCGACCCTGCTACCTGCTCCTGGTATCGGATAGACCATGCTTCCTCACCAGAGCTCCACCAAGCACCAAGCTCAGAAACTTTAAATTCTGCACTCCACTGCTTGTAGAATCCTAGTGGTGTTGAAACCCTCTCCTTTCTTCCTGTCAATGATTTTGGGGAACAATTTTTTGTTGTTGTTGTTCAGTCTGCTGCAAGTGTTTTCACTCTCTTTCTTTCTCTCCAGCTACTTTTGGGGGAGTGCTTTCCTTGCATGATCCTGGTATGCTGCACTCTCTCTTTCCCTCTCTCTGTCCTCTCTCTGCAAAAACAGCTCGCTACCCTCTATGACTTCTCTCTTCCCCAGTTCACCTCTCCACACTGAATACCTGCCATGTTCTGTGTCTGAAGTTATTCAGGTTATTGTGTTAACCCTCAAGTCAATTTCGTAGGTATTCAGAATGGTTTGGTTCTGATCTGGCTGAATTTCAGGGACAAGACAAGCTCAGGGAATTCATGCTGCTCTGCCATCTTGAGTTCTCATCCGTATGGTTTTAAAATCTGAACTATAAAGCTTTGACTTTATATTGGACAGTAAGAATAATTTATAAAGGTTTCTAAGCAGAAATAAGACAGAATCAGAGCTATAAGTAAGAAAAGTCATTCCAGCAGCTGTGAGAGATCTAAAAAGATGAAGAGAATAAAGGAGCAGTTAAGAGACCACTAAGATAGTGGAAATCTAGGTGAAAGGGAATCAAAAGGCAAAAAGCAAAGAAGGTTATGGGATAAGCTTGAACAGAAGGATTTTGTTGAACTTTCATCAGAATGATGAAAAGGATCTGATTGAAAAAGCAAACTTTTGAGATAGTTAAGGGAAACAGACAAATTTCATGTCACATGAACCTCCACTGAATTTCACATATTTAAGTACCTTATTGAAAATAAATATATATTTTTGCTTAATTAATACTTTACTTGAATTTTTTCCGTGTTTCCGTTTTATCAGTTCGTAGATATTAGGACCATAACCATAACACATTTCCCATGCTTAAGATGGTTCAGTCTGCCACCTTAAAATATAAGGTAGCAAATTACTTCCTTTTCTGAATGGCCATATTATATCATCATGCATGATTTTCAGTGGAAGTGCATAATTATGAAGTCATTTTTGTTTCAAATGAGGTTGCTAGGAAATTGTAATGACTACTGGACACACAATTAAGACCATTTTCTCCCTTAATCTAAGTATATATTGATGTCTTGGCAATGATTCCTCTAATGAATAAAATTATTCCTGTCACCCAAATAATCATTCAAGAATATTGAAGAAAATTAATTGATATGCATTGATTTTTTTACTAAATGGTATGCACTGTGCTTAGGATTCACATTTATGATCTCACTTACTAGAGAATATTTATGGAGGAATATATTACTACCCCCAAATTAGTTAAGAGTGAATTGAAATGAATATTATTTTTTTTCCAAATTCATAAAGACAAAAAACAAAGAAGATATATATACCTCTATGTCAGTCTAATAGTCTATCTAGTCTTGTTGCTTCTTCTATAATAGCATAATTTGGGATAAACTTTTATTGAAGACCTCCCAAGATGGCACTTTAGAGTTATTCATTGCTAAACCAAAAGTGATTTTGTATTTCTTTGTTTTATAGTCCCACAAAAGGTAGATGAACTCACGTGACACTAAGCAGGATAATCTATTGATGTCTATTTAAAAAGTTTTAAACCATTGCATCTTCTAAATTAGTAATTCTACTGATCTTTAACCATAGTAGCTCATATTTCTAGCTGCTGCTGCTGCTGCTGCTGCTGCTGCTTCTTCTTCTTCTTCATTATCATTATTATTTTTTTTATTATTTAGTTTGGGAAAAGATATTTAAAATTTTTAATAGAAGTTAGTTGACACATAACATTACATTAATTTCAGGTACATGTCATAGTAATTCAACATCTGATATTTTATGCTGGCCTTGCCACAAATGTAGCTACCATGTGTTACTAGACAACACTATGATAGTATCATTGACTGTACGCTTTATGCTTTGCCTTTTATTCCCATTGTATGACTGTAAGTCTCTATCTCCCACTCCCTTAATTCATTTTGCCTGTTCCCCTAACCACAGGCAACCATATACATCTAAATTTTTGTTTGCTTATTTATTCATTTGTTTTTTGTATTCTACATATTAGTGAAATAATATGACATTTTTCTTTCTCTGGCTGAATTATTTCACTTAGCATTATACCGTCTAGATTCATTCATGTTGTTGCAAATGGGAAGATTTCCTTGCTTTTTATGAGATATTTTATTCACATCTCTATTGATGGGCACTTATACTGCTTCCATATCTTGGCTTTTTAAAATAATGCTGCAATAAACATAAAGCTGCATATGTCTTTTCAAATTAGTGTTTCCATTTTTTGAGGAGAGGTTGACACCCAGTAGTTCAGTTATTAGGTTATATGGTATTTCTATTTTTAATTTTTTAAGAAATCTCCATAGTGTTTTCCACCTTGGAAGTACCAGTTTAATTCCCACCAACAGTACATGAAGGGGTCCGTTTTTGTCCACATCCTCACCAACACTTGTTATTTCTTGCTTATTATTTCATCATTCCCACTGTAACAATTTTTTGAGTTGTGGTAAAAGCACCAAACATGATATCTACTCTCAGGAGATCTACTCCTGAAATACTATTAAGTATACATAAAGTATTGTTAACTATAGGCACAAAGTTACACAACAGATCCCTAGAACTTACTCATCTTATGTAACTGAAACTTTATACCCACTGAACAGCAACTCCCCAGTTCTCTCTTCCCCCAGCTCCTAGAAACCAGCATTCTACTCTCCATTTCTATATGTTGGCCTATTTTACATACCTCATACATGTGGCATCATGCAGTGTTTCTGCTTTCACAAATAGCCACAGCAGTCTTGAGAAAGAATAGAGCAGAAGACATCACATTTCTTGATTTCAGAACATATTACAAAAGCTAAATTAAGTAAAACAATATGTTACTGGCATAAAAACAGAGATAGAAGCCAATGGAACAAAAGAGAGAGCTCGGAAATAAACCCATGCATACATAGTTAACTTATTTTTGATAAAGGAGTCAAGAATACACAAAAGAAGGGGCGCCTGGATGGCTCAGTTGGTTAAGCATCCAACTTGGGCTCAGGACATGATCTCACGGTTGGTGGGTTCCAGCCCCGCATTAGGTTCTGTGCTGACAGCTCAGAGCCTGGAGCCTGTTTCAGACTGTGTCTCTCTCTCTGCCCCTCCCCCACTCACACTCTGTCTCTCTCTGTCTCAAAAATAAATAAAACAAACAAAAAAACTTGAAAAAAACAAAAAGAATACACAAAAGGAAAAGGGTAGTCACTTCAACAAATGGTGCTGGGAAAAACTACATGCAAGAGAATGAAATTGGATCCTTATCTTGCACCATACATAAAAATCAACTCAAAATGGATCAAAAACTTAAACATGAGACCTGAAACTGTAAAACTCCTGGAAGGAAACATAGGAGAGAAGATTCATGACACTGGTTTAGGCCGTGATTTTTTTGTATATGACACCAAAAGTACAAGCAACAGAAGCAAAAATGGACAAGTGTAATCATTTTTTAACCTCAGTGAGGCTATTTAGCTCCGTATTTGTTACATCATTGACAACAAAATTCTCCATCCTGTTTTGTTTTATTTCTGGTCAGTCCTTGCCTTGTTTTCCTTGCCCTTATATTTAGACTTGATTAAAATAGCTTAAATAGTTACTTCATTTTACTCTACATTTTCTAAACTCTCCATATTTTTGTGTATATTCGACAGGTCCAAGTTCTTGATCTTCTTTGTCTTTGCTTATATATGGGCAAATGAGAACAGCTGGGGGGAAAATAGCACACTGCAAACATGTAAGAATTATAAATACATGGTAACCATCACACATTGGTATCTGCCTTCATTCTATTACCATCTTACTACATCCTGTTACTTTTCTCCCGACAATCTATTTTATCACTCAGCAACTGCTTTACGCCTTCTCTTATCTCCTCAAACTGCGTATGTTTACTCCCTTCCAACCTTCACGTTATTTTCCACATTTTCATATTCTAGTTCTAAAGCGTTTATCCATCAACCAGAATTCTCAACCTTTTTAAAAAGCAGAACTCTCAACTTTTACTGTAAACCTACATACATCACTGCAGCTGGACCTTTACTCTTTTTTTTCTCCTTACTTATTATTGTGGGAGTTGGGAGTTCTCCTTCCACATCGATCCTTCCTCCACTTGCACTCTGATGTCATATTCTTTCATCACCTAAGGCTCTAACAATATGTATTGTTCATTCTCTTTCCTCTGTATTGTCAACCTCTTCCTCTCCATTGTGGAAATCCATATGGATTTGAACATTAGAGTATAAGTATCTTTGTATTGCACATGTGCAGATATAAATGGGCCAAAACCAGTCTTTCCAACCCATTTCATTTTCCAATTGTGATCTTCTCTCCTCTCCTTCACAGCCAATTAGCCCACATACCTTCACTACTTCTCTGTTTTTATTTCTTCTCATTCATCAATCCAATCTGGCTGCTTCACCTTCACTCCATGCCAACAACTTTCACTAGTGTGAAATGTTTGTCTCTGAATGCAATGTGTTGGGTAATTTTAATTACCATTTTGCTTAAACTTTTGGTGGCATTAAACACTATTAATAGATTTATCAATCTTGAAAAAACTAATTATAAAGACACCATATTCTTTTCACTTTCCTCCTGCTTCTCTGGATTTTTCTGTTGGCACTGCAAAAGCCTTTCAGAGATACCCGTTCCCTTGATTCCTATAATAAAGGCTTACAAAACAAAATACTCAATCTTTTAACCCTTTTTGCATCTTGGTGTTACCAAATTATGCCCAGCTATTAAGTTTTGGCAAATATAGTCTAACAGACATATCCTGGTAAGGTTGCATTTAGCATTGCCTTTTATGCCCTTCCCTTTCATTCTGTGTTTGGGAGATGACAGCAGTTATCCTAACATGGTCTAAATACCATATATCAAGGATTTGAAGGCAAGAAAATAGAAGGTATCTGGATTTTTTATGACATTTTTAAATAAATACTCCAGCCTTGGATTACATATTGCTGGATTCTTTACTAAGCATGACCAACACATTCTTGTGTGTTTAAGGTTGATTGTTCAGTTTTCCTTTGTTCATACTCCTCATACTCATTCTTAGTGTTCTAAGCTAATACACTGGTCAGAATGTCTTACAGGATTAGGTCTTTTCCTAGGCCTCCAGTGTCATTTCTGACAACTCTTCCTGCATAAATGGGAGCTGTACCACATTGGTCTCTTTATAGTTTCTTGCATGTGTCATATTCTTGCCTGCCTTTCCAGATACTTTTCCTTCTGTCCCAAATTATTTCCCATTACCATACTCTGAATCTTTTTATTTAAAAGTTTCTTTACTTATTTTGAGAGAGAAAGAGACCATGAGAGAGATCCAAGCACTGATAGTGCAGAACCAGATGCAGGGCTTGATACCACAAACCATGAGACCATGACCTGAGCTGAAATCAAGAGTTGGATGCTTAACCGACTGAGCCACCCAGGTACTCCCTGAATCTTTTTAATATTACTCATCTTATATTTCAGTTCGAATTTTGACTCTCTTGGAAAGATTTCCTGACTCTTCAATTAAGTTTCCCTGTCACATGCACTCATTGTTTTTTGTTTCATGGTGTTGTATAATTTCACATCTATGATTGACTAGTGTCCATCTGCTCCACTAGACGGTAAGCTCCCTGAAAATGTGACTTGTGCTTTTCTTTCTTCATCTTTGTTTCCCCAGCACAGAAACCTGTGTCTGGCATGTAGGAATTATTCAATAAACAATTTCTGACAGAATTTAAATAGAATAAGACTTGACTCCCCTTGGAAATATGACTCTCCCTTTTTTAGTTTCCTATTCTCCAAATTATTGACCTTTCCTATATCAGTGTTTTAAATTTTGTAATTTTTACTTTTTCTATCTTTATGGGAGTGTAGTTGACAAATAAAAACTGCATGTATTTAAAATGTACAATATGGTATCTTGACATACATATAATGTGGAATGATTACTGCAATCAAGCTAATTAACATTCTATCACCTCCTATAGTTGCAGTTCCTTTTTTGTGGTGTGATCAACTCTCTTAACCAATTTCATATATATCAGTATTAGCAACCATAGTCACCAGCTGTACATTAAACCTCTAAACTTATTCATCCCTCAGAACTGAACTGTTGTACCCTTTAGCAAACATCTCCCCATTTCCCCCCACTTCTCAGTCTCTGGAAACTATTGATCTCCTCTCTGCTTTTATGAGTTCAACTTTTTTAGTTCCACATGTAAGTGAGATTATGCAGTATTTGCCTTTCTGCACCTGGCTTGTGTTACTTACCTGTTCCCCAGGTCCAACCTTGTTGCAAGCAGCAGGATTTTCTTCTTTTTTAAGGCTGTGTCAATTTTTAAAGCATCAGATTATAAATGCTCTCACAAATTGGGTGCTCAGGGAAGTAGATTCTGAGAAGCAATTTAGCATACAGGATATTTTACTAGGGAGTACACTTGAGATCATTACTTTCATAAGTGAGTGGAAGGCAACAGGCATGGGCAGATGAAGATATCAGATGGAATTGTGGCAGTCTTGGCCTATATCCTAGATATGTTGGGAGCTAGACTAGCACATCACCGTGAGTCTTCAGTTGGGCTGAGATGGGTGTGCTTTTACCTTCTAGCATCTATCAATCATTGGGTATAAGCTGGCTATTCAGAACAGTCAAATCAGATTACTGTGAAATCAGAAGCAGCTTCAGTTTGCCTTCAGATAGCCTCTTCTAACTCGATTAATTTACTCCTGAGTTTTCTCTTATGCTTCATGAATCTCCACCAAGTTTTGGGTACTTTATTAAGTATTCTTTCCTTTTAGTATTTACCTTAGATAGGACAAGTGAAGAAATGTATATTGAGTCCATTATATATATTGAAATTGAACAAAATCTATGGCTTATATCTGCTTCCCAGAAGTATGCTCTGAAGTGGTATGTTCAGGAAGATTATGAGGGGAGCTTCTAGAACAATACCTGTAAAGGAAGGAAAGAAATGGGATGTGGCATGGGGAAAATTTAATTGTGAAACAGATGCCACAAAGTTTCCAGCCAATCCCAGAGGTAATATGAAGTTGGGATGGCCCATCAGAAGTGTACTAACTTAAAGAAAATGATGCTGCCTTTGTTATCTCCGCCCAGAGCACTCATTCATGGGATGAGGGCTGCCTCCAGGGATGGCTCAAATCCTTAAGAGGCAGCTCTTCTGGATCATCACTAAGCTCCAATTCTCACCACACACTAATAGACATGGCAGCCAATGCTTTGTATTAAGTGTACATTTTATTAGCTTCTCTTTTAAACTTAGAATAATAACAAAACCTATTAATATAAGCTATATATTATTTAGCTATATTGCCTTATTTCTGGTCTTTAAATATGTGAAATTTGTCCTAGCCAAGGACCTTTGGACCTACTATTATTCCACTTAAATGTTGGAAATATACGATTTTCCAGAGAAAACTAATTTGAATCATATTTCAAGCCTGCCTTTTTGGTTTGCTAAAATGGAGTGCCAAGCTGAATTAAGATAGCAAGGGCCTCTTGTTTCTGAAACATCATTGTCTGATTTTGGTAATAAAGCTTCCTTAAAAATGTTATTATACTATATCTCTCATATTAAAATACAATTATTTAAAAAATTTAGGTATTAAGTTTTAAATAAAAATATTCTCTTTAACTCATTAGGATGTATTGTTAAACTTTGAGTATAAACAAATTATAACCATTTGGCCTCTTTATGTCAGATCCACTTAAGAGACTTTTCCTTATACTCTTGAATTATTTCATAGTCCCAAACAAAATTGGCCAAGTTTGTTTCATTATTACTTTATAGATAATTTTTTTTTCTGACAAAAAGCAATATTCTGATAGCTCTAACTTCGAGCGAGCAGTCTGTATTTGCATACTAACTCAAGCTGCTTGTAGTGGACAGTGCGTTTGTGTACTTTCTGTGATCACCTCAACTCTCCCGTCTTGCTGTTGCTCTTGTTCTTATTCTTTCATTTTGTCAGTACTCCACCCATTCTGTGTTGCCCCTCCTCTTTCAAATTTGAATCAAGCATGACATCATAGAGTATGGGGACTAACATACTGAGCTTCCACTAAAGGAAGCTTTAGATGGAAACAGGAAGTGCAGAGGAGGTCATTCCCTCTTAGAGTGAACGTTAAACAGTAAGGAAGAGGAGATGGGGATGGGAGGGAGCCAGGCAGATGAAATTTTGGTTTGGAATGGCTTCTCTCTATTATCCATATGGAAAATTTCTTGCACCTGCAGAGCCACCTGCTATTTCTTGTCTTAGAATATCATGTGGCAGAAGCCACCAAAGTCATGCATCACATCCTTTTTGTATCTCTACTCACACCTTTTTTCTACATCCTCATTGTCCTTCACTGTAACTTCCAAATAATGCATCAGCACTCTAGTCCTTGCTTTGAGCTTGCTCTCTACTGGCTTTGAGTTCTGATATGAAGCACTGTTCTTCTTGATATAAATTTGATATATACTTGTTGCTATATAAATTTCTGGTCAATTTTTGCAAAGTCAAAATTTTTGCTAAAAAAAATTTAAAGAAAACAATGTTGCCTTTGTATCTCCACATTGAGCACTCATTCATTGGATGAGGAGTGCCTCCTCGGAGTTTTTTTTAAAAATTTTCTACCAATTTTGTAAATTTATGTAAAGTGAGTCAATGATAATTTTAATGAGATAATGCACATTTTAGATTTGCTTTAGATGTTTATCTAAATAAAAGAAGACATTGTAAAAATAATCAACTTAAAAGTTAGTATGAATGATACATGTCTTCAATACTTCTGTTTTTGAGTATCTTTTTAAATTTTTTTTTTTTCCGGCTCTGCCATCTCACCTCAGTTAGACCTCATGAGAAAAAAACAGAGGAGATATAAAATTACAGCTAATAGTTTAAGTTTGAATTATGATTTCCACTTGCTTCTTGGGTCTCTTAGATAATCTGTTTACACTTCACTCCATGCTCAGTATTAATTCTTTACACATATTTTTTTTTTTATGTTCATGTAGTTTTGCCATAATAGTTTAACAGAAAACATATACATATTGGTCCAACTTTTGCTTTTCTTCATCAATATAGAAATCATGTTTTCTTATGGAAATCATTTCAAGTCATCTTGTGTTTTTAAATTCATTGCATGATATGGATATAACATGATTTATTTAGTCATTTTGGTATTTTTATTGCTGTATGTTGTATTTTATTTATGAGATTTTTATTCGTATATTTATCAAGGTTGCAGTGTTACCTCAATACATTTATATGCAGCTGATGTAATGATACTTATCTTATTACATAATTATAGTATGATATTATCATCTGTATTCATGGTACTGTACATTTTATCTCTGTGGCTTATTTACTACTCACTCCAAGTTTATGCCCTTAAACACCATCACTCTTATCTTCCAGTTTTGCCCTGAAGCCCTCTGATAACCATCATTTTATTCTGTTTTCACAGGTCTCACTCTTTTAAATTCCACATATAAAGATTTTTTTAATACTGGCGCATTGACACTTTTATTTTCATGGTACAGATTTCCAGGAGTTAAATTATTAGGTTAAGGGAGAAGCATCATTAAACCAACATATGTTTACCTTATTAAAATATTAACATACTTCAGTATTTTTGCCATGTTTATTCAAGACATTTTAAGAGATAAAGTAATACATTTACAGTTGAAGTCCTCTTCATACTTCTTCTGATTCCTTTACTAGAAGCAAGCACTAACTTAAAAGTAGAGTGTATATTTCCCATCCATGTTTTATGCCTTTGCTCCATCTATGTTTATTCCCAGGAAAGTATTATTCTGTAATTGTTCACATGTGCATGAGTGTTATCATTTTACACATATATTTCTGCATCTTGCAGTTTTTATCAATATCTTCTTAGAGGGCCTATATACCAATAAAGATCTCTTTGATTTAATTCAATAATTTTAGCGCCTTTATTTTTTTGCCTTTTGAATTTGTACTGTTTTGAAGCTTCTATAAGAGGCCACACATAATGAATTACATCTACATTCAAAAAAAGACACTTAGGCAAACATCCATCTGTTCTTTTCCTGTTGTTCTTATTCAGATAATTTAGTGTGATCATTTGTCTGAAATTCAGACAGAAAATACAGGTTTCCAGAAAAAAATAAACTATTTAGATTCTCAAAAAGTAAAGATGATGCTCATAGAGTCATGTAGCTACCAGGGACTTGGAAATCCTCTTTTTTATGCAAACCATTGAAATTGGATTGAATATGGCCTCCTTCTCAGCATAGCATTGTGCTTTTATTAGGAAACAAGAGTCTACTCACTCCTATAATCAGTTCTTAATGCCAAACTTCCTACCTTTTTTTTTTTCCTTTTCCTCTTTTGCTGTGTGTATGTTAATTTTTCTCCACAAATGGAATGTCCCTTTTGGGTTTTCAGAAAAATTAATTTCTTCTACCTCCTTGCCCAAAGCAGCAAAGTCAGGCTCTGAGTGAGCCTGGGCTCTGGAATCATTCTCATCCTCTGCTATCCAGATATCTGGTTTGGTGCAAGATACTTAATTTCTGTCTAGTCATGTGTAAAATGGAATATAAAAATGATACTTTCTTCAAGGTGTATGATTAGAAGAATACTTTTTAGCTATGGTCACTCTTAAACAACTCAGGCAAGTGGAATAAGCATGAACCAAACCTTGTTTTGTAAATCCATATTCGCATTTACCATTTACTCTTCCTGTGACACTGAGTAAGTCATAATTTATACAATTTCAGTCCTTTAGTTGATACATAGAGGAATTAATATGCACTTATGTTTTTTAAATAACATGCAAAATAGAATCAGAGCTTGTTAGATACTCAATAAATGCAAAATTTTGCCTTGTTCTTTCTGAAGAGAAGGATGTAGTAAGTTAGATTTTGGCTCTGATGAAGGGAAGTGATATGACCATGAGGTGGCACTAGCACTCAATGGGCTTTATTTGGGTAATTCTATCCTAGTATATTTCCAAGAGAATGAAAACATGATGTCCACCAAAAACTTTATACATGTTGATAGCAGCCTTACTTGTAATAGCCAAAAGTTGGAAACTGCTCAGATGTTCATCAACTGAAGAATGGGTAAATAATAGGTGCTGTATCCATATAATGAAATATCATTTGGCCACCCCAAAATGGATAAAATCTGGTATGTACTACACTATGAATGAATCTTGAAACATTATGCTAAGTGAAAGAAGCTAGTTACATATAGACGTATATTTTGTGATTTCACTTATAGGAAATGTCCAGAATAGGCAAAACATATAGAGAAAGTAGTGGTTTCCTTGGGCTGGGGGTATATAGGGGAAATTGGAAATGAAAGCTGAAGGTATGGTGTTTCTTTCTGGTATGATGAAAAATTTCTACAATTATTTGTGGTCATCATTGTACTATATTCACAACTCTGTGAATATACTGCAAAAAAAAAAAAAAAAGAAACCACCTTGAGCTTTATACTGTAAGTCTGTGAATGTATGCCATGTCAATTGTATTTTAACAAAGCTGTTGAAAATGTATTAGAAAAATCAGTAAAATCAAATATTGATTATTCAAATGACAAAAACTGACAAATCATTATTTAGAATCTAGGCTAAGTAAAAATGAGAAAATACTCGTTACTAAAATCAGTCATGAAAAAAGACATATCACTGACCTTACAGCTACCAAATGAAGTAAAAGTGACGGATTTAAGTAGTGTTGTTGAAAGGGTATTGATTTCCAGTGTGCACACTTTACCGCAAATGTTATTCAAAGATTTAGCTCTATTGTTATTAACCTCTTTTAATTTAGTAATTTAGTTTGATATGAGCAAATGTATCTGGAAAAGAACTCTGGGTCTGAAGGGTGCTTGAGTTCTGCTAGAGATGTCTTACTCTAAATAAAAACAGTAATCACAGCCTTCATAGTATTGTGGAGATAATTCACATGCAAACTGTATTCTTTAGTTTCTGTGAGCCACTGCATCAATGGATAGGAAGATATATAACAGAGCAGTGTTTTGGATAAGGAAATTGACAGATTTTGAAGGCCAAATGCATAAAAGAATAAAGGGAAAAATCAAAATGACATTGATGAATAGCAAGGAGGTGAGACTGTCTGAATAACAGCTTACCAGGAATAAATGGGAGCATCAGGAGGGAAATAAATCTAAATGTTCTTTTGAGGAAGATGAGACTTTGCAATTTGGGTTTAAATTTATGTTAGGATATCTAAGTGGATTATTCTAGCAATGGGAATTATAGGTATGCATAAAAAAGACATTTAATTTTTTAAAATTTGAATTCTAAAACTTTATGCATAAAAGCAAATATTAAAATGATATTTGATAAATTTTCCATTCAGCTAAGTATAAAGAAATAGGGCACAGATCAGACTGAAATTTGAAAAGATGCCCAAATTTGAAAGGAAAAAAAAATAGGAAATGATGCCAAAGTTAGTGAAATGGAAAAAATTAAACAGATTATATTATTTATAATAATTCTAAGAAATGTGGATTTAAAGAAATTATGTGAAATGATCACATTAGGTCAAGGCAAATGAAGCATATTAGGAAAATAAAAATTCAGAGGCATTTTAAATAGTGGACATTTTTACAGTGGCAAGAATGAAACACAGCAGTGATTTAAACAGACCAGGTGAATTTAGTAGAAAGCTGAATCAAAACAGACAGTCCCTGGGGCTCCTGGGTGGCTCAGTCAGTTACATGTCTGCCTCTTGATTTTGGCTCAGGTCATGGTCACACAGTTTGTGGTATGGAGCCCTGCATCCAGCTCTGCAATGACAGTGCAGAGCCTGCCTGGGATTCTGTTTCTCTCCTCACTCTCTCTCTCTGCTCTTCCCCAACCACACACACTCTCTCTTGGTCTCTCTGAAAATAAATAAATGAACTTAAAACAACACACAACTCAGAAAGTCACACGTGTATATATGCATGCTGCATTTTGGTATACATTCTCCTTTATTTGCACCAAGGAACTTTTTACATGCTTCTCTGTCCATATCACTAGCTATTCTTATGATCCCTAAATCTTAGCATCCTTCCACCTGGTTCCTTGATGTTCCTTGATGCTCCTCAATCACACCAAGTACCCTCCAATTTCAGAATCTTTGCACAGGACATCTTCTTTGCCCAGAGTACTCTCCTACCTGGTACTTGCATGTCTAGCTTCTCAGTCTAGTTAGATTTCTCTTAAAGTGTCACCTCTTTGGAGAGTCCTTTCTTGAAAAGAGCATATAAAATATCTCCTAGGCACATCCCCTATGCTCTTTGTCTGCTCTTTGTTTTTGTTTTTGTTTTGTTTTCATAATTCACCACTACCTGACATATAACTTATTTCTTTTTATATTTATTAACTTATGCCTCTAGAATTCAATGATTCTGTGTTTTCACCACCCTATGTTTGACATTAGAAGAGTGTCCAGAACTTCACTGGAGTTTATTATAGGTTGAGCTGCCTCCCCCATAAAGATATGCTGAATTCCCTGCCACTTCGTAGCTCAGAATGTGAACTTATTTGGAAATAGGGTCTTTGCAGAAGTAACCAATTAAAAATTAGTTCATTAGGATGGGCCTGAGTCCAAGATGACTGTCATGCTTATGAAAAGGGGAGTTTTGGACATAGAGACAGACACACGCAGGGAGAAGACAATGTGAAGACACGCCTGGAGAATGCCATGTGGAAACAGGTGATTTAATCAATGCAGCTACAAAAAAATTTAAAAAATAAAAAAAGACATAGACTGCCAGCAAACTACCAGAAGCTAGGAAGAAGCATGGAAAGATTCTCCTTAGGTTTCACAAGGAATACTTCTAGCCTCCATACCTTTGATACAATAAATTTATTTTTAAGCCACACTACTTGTGGTATGTTATGGTAGTCCTACGAATCTAATAAAATGCCCAGTAAATACTTATCAAATAAATAATGAATGAATAGGAGTTCCATAGGCAAATTTTGGAAAACACTCTTACTATACAAACTTTAAAAATTAATCATTAAGAAAGAGAGAGAGGGAGAAAAACATGAGGGAAGGAGATGAGAGGAAGACAGAAAAAGATAAATTAATTCTCGGTGCCATGAAAACATGGTGCTTGGTCATGAGGCTCAAGAATAAGAGGTCCTTGTTAGCCTAAGACAATGAAATATGTTTAAGGCTCCAAAGCGTCTTGTTAATTTAGAAGGAAGTATTTATGCTATTTCTTGTCATAGTCCAGAAATTGATTCTGAATTAATGTGGCATACTTTCTCTGGTATTCTCAAAGTTGTGAGGGAAAACAAAAACAAAAAACAAAACCAAAAAACAAACTGTGTTTTAAAAGACACCATTGGGATGTTGATAGGGTTTGCATTGAATCTGTAGATTGGTCTGAGTAGTATGGACATTTTAATAAGATTCTCAGGGGGTGCCTGGGTGGCTTAGTCGGTTTAGCGTCCAACTTTCGCTTAGGTCATGATCTCGCGGTTCGTGGGTTCGAGCCCCGCATCGGGCTTTGTGCTGACTGCCAGCTCAGAGCCTGGAGCCTGTTTCAGTCTGTGACTCCCTCTCTCTCTGACCCTCCCCTGCTCATGCTGTGTCTCTCTCTCTCTCTCCTAGAAATAAATAAAACATTAACAATTAAAAAATAATAAGATTCTCAGCTCATGAACGCATGCTGTCTTTTCATTTGGTTGTGTCTTAATTTTTTCATCAATGTTTGTAGTTTTCAGCACACAGATGTTTTATCTCCTTAGTTAAATTTATTCCTAGGTATTTTAGTCCTTTAGGTACTAGTGTAAATGGAATTATTTTTCTTTTTCATCTAGTTCATTGTTAGTATATAGAAATACAACTAATTTTTATATTTTGATTTGGTATCCTTTACCTTTACTAATCTCTTAGTCATAATAATTTTTTAATGGAGTCTTTAGGGTTTTTTTACACATAGGAATGTGTCATCTGCAAATAGAGACAATTTTATCTTTCCATTCAGATGCCTTTTATTTCTTTTTCTTATCTAATTGCTCTAAGACATCAAGTACTGTGTTGAATAGAAGTGGAAAGAGTGGGCATCTTTGCCTTGTTTCAGATATTAGAAGACATTACTTAACTCTCATTGCTGATTTAAAACCAGCAGAACATGATCGAATAATTGTATTCATTTTAGATGAGTTACTATTAGGCTAATTACTTGTAAATGAAAATATAGGAATAATTAGACCTGAAACTTGAGTTTAGTTTTTAATGAATGAGTTTTTAATGAAACAGTAACTCCTTCCCAAGGAATGAAGAAATTCTAAACAGATTCTTTAGTGTTTGATCCATTGGGTTACATTTTACTAATGAGCTATGCTAGTGCACTTATGCTATGCTAAGAGTCTGGTGATAGCCTCCCTCCCGCTCTAATGGAGTGAGCCCTCCTGAGCAGGACCTTACTTCAAAGTGGCTCAATCTGTCCTCTGTTTTCCCCTCACCCCCCACATTTGGTAAGCCTGCAGGAATTGGCCTCTTGACTTTACTTTCCTCATCTATGTATCCTGGCATGCCAGTGGTCTCAGATCTCCTCTGTCATAATTAAAGACAGGAATTCACTTTGCATCCTTGAACCTAAGTCCAAAACCAGCTTCATGGGCCTGGGTCCTGTGCAGTCATGCAGCACCCCCCTTTCCCAGAAGGACCCCTTGATTGGTTATATGTGTTGCTATGGATGTTTGAAAATTTTTAATAATTTTACCTTTGAACTTGTGTTTTATAAGTGAAATCTGATGGGAGACAGAGCACCATGAGAAATGGAGATATGCTTATAGATTAGGGAACAGGAGTCGTGTTGGTAGACACAAGCCCTCAAGCACGTATAATTGAAGATACAGCAATAGAATTCATAAACAGGCATTTTGGATTATGTACAAATTATGAATCCACTTCTGTTTTGTTTTGTAGAATCTTCACAATTTAGGGAATGTTAAAAGGAACATTAAAAATACCATACTATAAATTTAAATTTAAAAGTAGATTCAAACATGCAAGAAACTGATTTGTATGCGGTTTTCAATATTTTTAGAAACACAGATGCATGCGAATCACCAGGCATAGATGCATACAACTTATATTTTGAAGTGTTATTTAAAAACTTTATTCCAATAGTTTCAGGCTATAAAAAATCTTAGCTCCAGTAACTGTCACATCAGAAAGATACTTCTTAATATTAAAAATTATGAAAAATTATTTGTGATCTTGCAATTATCAGGAGCAACTTTTATTTTTTTTCAAATGTGTCAATTAAAAATAAGTGGCTGTTATATGTAAGTGATGAATCATGAATTGCCACACCTGAAACCAATTTTACCATATATGTTAACTAACTAGAATTTAAATAAAAACTTGAAATTAAAAACTTAATTAAAAATAAATAAACATTTCATACCATAAAGTTAAATAAGTGGCTAGATCTATAAATTTTGAAGACCAAAAAACCTGATTTTGTGGAAAACCATCTTACAAAGCTTATGGCCAAAGTATCACATTAAAAAATAGTATTATTTATTTTATAAAATAATAATATGACACCAAAAATATTTTATGCAGTTTGCAAATGTATGCTGTTGCCATAGGAAAGTTTACCTGTTATGCTTTATCAGCAATAAAATATTTCTAAAAGAAGCACTAGATACTTCAGTAGCTTTTTTTGTTGTTGTTTTTAGAGAGAGAGTATGAGGAGGGGAGAGAGAGAAACTTACAACCAACAGGGTGCTTGATCCCACGATCGTGGAATCATGACCTGAGCAAAAATCAAGAGTCAGATGCTCAACCAACTCAGCCACCCAGGTGCCCCTATTTTAGTAGCTTTAAGGTATTCTCACTCCTCTCTTTTTAACAAGAGTCCGTGCATTTTCATTTTACATTTGCTTCCAAAATGATGTAGCCAACTTTCTCTGAGCCTTATGATATGAAACATTTGTTAAATTTTTTAAATATTTTATTTATTTCTGAGAGTGAGAGAGAGACAGCATGAGCAGGAGAGGGCCAGAGAGGAAGGGAGATACAGAATCTGAAACAGGCTCCAGTCTCTGAGCTAGTTGTCAGCACAGAGCACGTCGCAAGGCTGGAACTCACAAACTGTGAGATCATGACCTGAGCCCAAGTCGGACGCTCAACAGACTGAACCACCCAGGCACCCATGAATCATTTGTACTAAAGCCTAAAAGAGGATTTACTGGGCAGAGGGTATTTATATTATGTAACTTTTTCATTTTATTATGGCTTTTGGTGGGATTGTACAGAGTAAAACAGCAGGGATAGGTAGAATTCAAACTCCAAGCCATACCTTATTCTCATCCATATTATATGACAGTTGAAATTGGGATTGAATTGAAATAAAAGTACATTGGAAGACTAGGGACTTTTTTTCTTTAAGAATTTTACTAGAAGATTTAGAATGCAGAATAATATTGTATTTTTCTAAACTTAGATGTGAGAAAATTCATTGGTACATACTCTCTGCTTATGAATCCCAGTCATGTTCTTCACAATTTATAACATAGCTTAGAAACCAGATTTTTTTTAGATTTTATTTTTTTGAGCAGTTTTACATTCACAGGAAAATTGAGAGGCAAGTATAGAGATTTCCCATATATCTGCTACCTCCACATATGCATAGCCTCCCCCATTATCAACATCTCCAATCAGAGTGGCACATTTACTACAATTGATGAACCTATATTGATACATCATTTTTATCCCAAGTCTATAGTTTACATTATGGTTCACTCCTGATGTTGTTCTATGGCTTTGGACAAATATGTAATCAAATGTATTCATCATCAAGGGCATGGAAACCTGAGATATTAGAAGACTTTATCTAAGTCTGAAGAAGATGGGAGATTGTACCCTAGGAAGAGTTTGTTGTGTTGTACAAAGGCTCAAATGTGGGAGTAATTTTATGGTACATTCAGAAATTTAGAAGCAATAATTAGATCAATTAAAAAAAAACATGTTAAGGGAGGAACCAGCACTACTTACTAGAGTAGATGGTGGGGGGTGGGGGGAGGATGTGCTCATCTGTTATTCCTCCCTCCCTACGTTGTCTGGAGACCTAGTTCCTAAACATGTTCCTTGACCCTGAATTGTCCCCAGGGCCTTTGGGACTCTGTTTCTGCTTCATAGAATCTCTGTTTATGGTTTTAGAACAAACTCTAACCTACTGACTATTTCAAGCCTCAAACACTGGTTCCTCAGTGCGTATTTTGGATTTTTCTGAATCTAAACTATTTTCCTGTTGCCTTGACCTGACATTGACCATGAAGTCTGTAAAGAAAAGGACTCAGTTTGGCCAAGAAATACTTTAACCTAAGTTTATGTAAGCGTTCCTTGGCCATTTGTCTGTTTGTTTGTTTGTTTGTTTTTCAAATCTCAGGTGCACAAACTTGGACTAATTATAGTTTTTGCTCCATGACACATTCTCAGCACTGATCTGTCATGTTTCACTTTATTCACTTATTGAACTGAATAAGTAAAGCAGAGTAAACATCACAACCAAAATGATTTAATTATGAAAAAACTGATCGTTCATATGAGACTTCACAGGCCAAAATTAAGTACAATGATATTTTGTGTTAAATATTTGTCTTTTTTTTTTTCAGAGTGAATAAACACCCATTTGACTGGGTACTATCAAAGCAAATTGTTTATATAATGACTCTTCAACCTTGGCCACAATGGCAAGCACATCTCAAAAATAAAGGCATTTTCCTTGTGATCATAAAACCATTGTTCACATCCACAGAAACTCCTTAGTATCACATAATAACCAGACTAACCCTGAGTTCCCTAATTTTCTCCCAATTGTTTGTTAAGGTATACATGCATGCACACACACACACACACACACGCACGCACGCACACACACACACACAACCAGGACTGAATTTATCGGGTGATTAATTTTTGTTCACGGTCACCAGTTATGTTTGCCACAATTTGGAGTCTGGCACTGGTATCATCTGAAGGCATTCTGGTTTTTACCATAGCATGAAATGAAGTTTAATAAGTGTGAGTTAGACTCTATGACTGATCAATGCTGACTCTGTCCAATTTGAGTCTGCAGGATTTCAAAGTAGAGAGTGAGTTATAAGAGGAAGTTTTCCTGTGATTTAACATTACATACTATTCAAATACTACCTACTGATTTCTATATGGTAAAAAAAAAAAATCTATGTATATTTGATAAAGTTAAACTGTGTTTTCCTATTCAGAGACTTTAAAATAAACCAGTTATTTTATTAAAAACACATAATGAACACATGGCAAAACCAAATTCAAGCAATTTACTGACTGTGTAAAATGAAGGAGTAAAAGATAAAAATCCTCACTTTTCCATTACACATACATGATGGTTTTACTATACTCCCGAAGTGTTCATGTGAGAAATATAAGCTCTGACCATTGAAACAAGGAATTCTCATCTGAAAAGAAGATATTCTCTGACTCTAATGAAGCTCAAAAAGAATGGAAAAATTGGAGACCTATGTTACTTATTCAGAAAGTGTGTCTACATTTATTCGCTTAAAAATATAGAGATGAAGCAGTAACCAAGAATGTTGATGCCTGCTTAAATTTCATTTTGTAACCTTCCCATCACATTTTACCACTTGATATGCTACCACTTTGGTCTCTGCAGAATATTACTTTTCCTTCACACTTCACTAACTTTATTTTTCAAGGTCATACACTTCTAAGTAGCCTAAGGTGAGTTACTAATGAGCATGGAAAAAATGATAAGCCTTGCTTGAATTCTCCATGCCGAAAGGATAACATAGTGGTCAGAGGTATAGATTCAAACCACTGGCATAAATCCTTTAGCAGAGAGAAATCATTTCCCAGTTTAATTAAGACAGTGATTTGACATACTTTATATCATAGGACAATTAGCCTTATAAAACAGAGGTGCTACAAATGCTGATACCTTCTCTTTCCTTTTTGAAAAGTATGTTGTTTCTCAATCTGACACCTTCTCTTAAACACGTAAAGAGTGTGGCTGAAAGGCTGCATAATACAGGTCTCTTTCTGAAAATGGCAGGGTATCTACTTCACTTTCTATCAGTGGTGACACCTCTACACATTCTAAGTTGTGTTTTTCCCCCGAAATGATTTAATCATTCCCTTAGGTTGGACTGCACACACAAGCTTTCTACGCAGCATTGGAAATGTCTGGAAAGAGCAATGATATATTGTGCTGAAGGGGAATCATCAATCACCACGTGTTCTAAATCAGCTCCTTTGTCAGACAAGGAGGTTAAAAGGAAAGTAATTGAAGGATGACATATATCTATTGATTCTGGAATTCTCAGCCCACTGTCTTAAAACAAAATAAACAAAAAACACAAGGCTTCCCTTTTATGGCAGTTTACGGTAGAATTCGTTAACTGTCTTAACACTTGATTATAAATATTTTTAGGAAGTGAATTGAGTGAATTTGGGGCATACATTTTGCCAATAGGCACTTCTAAAATGATGGTGAGAAGGAAAAGATAGGAATAAATTATTCGGAGTTATTCTCTCAATCGGTTAATTATGCATGAAACTGAAGATAGGAAATCTGATCTTTACATGCCACAGGGAGAATGCATGGTAACATTCCATTCAAGTGGCTATGAGGTATTTCATTGCAAAGATGCTAACGGGCAGAGGAATGGTACTCTGAAAAATTTTCAGTGCTGTTTGCTACCAGGTGTAGTTAATTAATTTCCTTTGCTAAAATCACCAGAATAACTTTACCTTCTAATTCCAAAGCTTACAGCAGAATTTCCAAAATTTGAGGATGGTGTGACAAAACATTTCTCACACTAAACCCATCTCCCACTCATTGCTTCACTGTAATTTATCATGGTCAGAAATTTCAACAGCAGTTGCCCTTGCATGTCAGGTGAGATTACTTAGACATGGCAGCTCTTATTTGGAACCCATACGATGGAACAGTAAACTGCGGCAATAGATTATTTTCAATTGTTATCATCATAGTAATAGATCAATGAAAACCTATCTCAAAGCAGAAACAAAAATAAAAATAATTTTAACTCGATAGAAATTGAGGATTAACTTGTAAAGCAGAGTAGAGATATTGAAGTTGTGAGTTATTTCTTGTGACTTCAAGCCAGACAAAGTTTTATTCTGTTGTTTAAAATTAATAGGATGAAGAGGGCTTTAACTGTAGTGACCTGTGTTTGTCAGGTCAGAGTTTTTTTCTTTCCTTTTTTGTAGCTATCATATTTATTATTATAATTCTCTTTTAAATACACACCTCCGTGCATTTATCACATTAAAAACTAATTGTTTGCTTATATGGTTAGGTAATTCAAGGGAAAAAATTACTTTCAACCTATGATCATAAGAGATATGCTTTTAATCACTTTATCTTGGTTCTGTCTTATTTATCATAAGACATGTTTTATCAACCAGACATGTTTTTATTTTTATTTTAATGTTTTATTTATTTCTGAGAGAGAGAGAAAGAGACAGCGTGAGCAGGGGAGGGTCAGAGAGAAGGAAATACAGAATCTGAAGCATGCTCCAGACTCTGAGCTAGCTGTCAGCACAGAGCCTGATGAGGGGCTCAAACCTATGAACCGTGAAATCCTGACCTGAGCCGAAGTCAGATGCTTAACCAACTGAGCCACCTTGGCACCCCAGACATGTTTTAAAGTAAACCGCTTTTGAAACAGAGAGCTTCAGGAAGCAGTAGAGGCATACTGAATCACACTAGCTAGTTAGCATATCTACATGTCACAAGACTAGTCTGCTGGATAAGATAGATAGATGATAGATAGATAGATAGATAGATAGATAGATAGATAGATATGGATATAGATAGATAGATATTAGTCCAGATATTGCTTTTTATATCACATAGAATGTCCATGGGCTTCCATATGGGGAGTGAGAAGGTCTGGTCTTCCTCTGATCTATTTGTTTTGATCATTGGAGAATTAATTTTACTGTTCCCATTCCCCTGCAGAATATGTTGATTTTTGGGGGGAGGAAATTACTCCTGACTTTCATATTATATATTTTTACTGGGGACAATGCCTCTTATTGTAAAAACCTAAACTCTCATGTTACTCTAATAGAGAAAGACAGTCAGCTTCTGACCTGATTTTTCTGACATTTGCTCCATTTATGGATTTTAATTATGAGTGGAGAAATACAAAATAGAAGAAATGTTTCTTCTTGGCAGTCGCAGCATGGCCAGTCTGTGCATCTATGATAGTAAACTACCAAGTTCCTGCCTCAAATCTTGGGAGTGTAGCCTTCATCTCCAAGTCTTGAATGACTATAAAGAATCTTGCTGACATAAGTAATAACATATGAGCCATTTTGGAAACTAAGTAAATTTTAAATAGACATAGCATGTTTTTTAAATCCCACAAGAATATATATTGTGTAGCTTATTTTGCTACTAAAAATCTTCCAGACTATCACAGTTAATTTTTTATTCTAACATTTATTATAATTTGTTTATAACAAATAGAAGACCAAAAACTACATAGAGCCTTATTTTCACAATGAGTATATGACTTCCCCACCACACTCCTATTCCTTAAACTGAAAAGTACCTCTGCACTAAAAATCCAATAGTACAATTTACAAGTTGTATTTAAGTATGTGGTTAACTTTTTAAGAACTTCCAGGGACACCTGTGTGGCTCAGTCAGTGCCTAACTTCAGTTTAGGTCATGATGTTTTGGTTTGTGAGTTTGCATTGGGCTCTGCTGACAGCTTAGATCCTGAAGCCTCCTTCAGATTCTCTATCTCCCTCTCTCTCTCTCTGCCCCTCTCCGCTAATGCTCAGTCTTTCTCTCTCTCTCAATAATAAACATTAAAAAATTAAATAAAAATTAAAAAAAAGAACTTTCCAAACTCTTCTCCAGAGTAGTTCTACCATCATCATATGTTCCCAGCAACAAGGTATATACATTCTAGTTGACTCACATCATTGCCAGCACATGACACTGTCATTCTTTTAAGTTTTATCTATTTTAATAAGAGTGTAGAAGAATCACATTGTGGTTTTAATTTAGATTTTCCTGATGACTAATGATTTGAACATCTTTTTATGTGCTTTTTGGAAACTGATTTGCCTTCTTATGTGAAGTGTATGTGCAAATATGTTGACCACCTTGAGTGGATACTTTCGCTGCTGTGTTGAAAGAATTTCTTGGTACATTTTCATAAAATATTTTGATTAAATATATACATATTACAATTTTCCAATTGTTAGCTGGTCTTTTAATTTTCCTGATGGTATCTTTTGAAAGGAAAGAATTTTAAAATTAAATGAAATTGAGTTTATCACTCTCAATTGTATGTCTTGTGCTTTATGTGTCCCATCTAAGAAATAATTTATTTCACCATGGTAGCAAAAATTTTCTTATATATTTTGTTTAAAAGTTTAGTGTTTTAGGTTTCAAATTAGGTCTATGATATATTTATTTATTAATGTTTATTTATTTATTTTGAGAGAGACAGAGACAGAGAGATAGTGGGTGGAGGATGGGCAGAGAAAGAGGGAGACAGAGAATCCCAATCAGGCTCTGCTCTGTCAGCATGGAGCCCAATGAGGGCCTCAGGCTCACAAACCAACTGTGAGATCATAACCTCAGCTGAAATCAAGAGTCAGACACTTAACTGACTGAGCCAACCAGGCTCCCCTCTATAATATATTTAAGAGTTAAATTTTGTGTATGGTAGAAGGCAAAGTTCTAGGTTATTTAATACACTTTTACATGTGAATAAATGATTGTTCCAACAAAAAAAAATTTAGGAGATTCCCTTTCCACCATTGGGTTAAATTGTCTGCAATTATGAAAGCTCAACTGACTACTGAACTATGGAACTTATATTCTCATATATTGCTTTATATAGCTATCCTTATGCTTAATTAACATTGTCATGATTTCTTTAGTTTTATGGTAATTCTTGAAATCAGGTAGTGTGATTACTCAGCCTTCATTCTTCTTTTAAAAAAAATCAATATCCTTGGTCATTTGCACTTCAAAAAAATATTTGGAATCATCTTGTTAATTTCTACAAAAATGCCTAGGATTTTGATAGGGATTTTATTGAGTCTGTTGATCAGTTTTAGGAAGAATTAGCACCTTTATTGAATCTCTCATTAACATAGGTGGTATATATCTTCATTTATTTAGCCTTCTTTAATTTCTGAACAGCGCTTTGTACTTTTCAATATATAGATCTTGCATATATTTTGTTATACTTAATATATATTTGATACTATTATAACATTTTAAAAATTAATACTAGTTGTTGCAAGTATATAGACATAGATTTGATTTCTAAATATCGGTATTGTATTTTTATAACCCTTTTGAACTCAATTATTACTTCTAATGGCATTTTTGTGGCTCCAGTAACACTCTACATAGATGAGTATGTCTTCAACATGTGAATGCTGTGCTATTTTTTCACTTCCACATGTATGTCTGCAGTAGACAGTTTCTGAAGTTGCTCCTGATAATCCCTGCCTCATGACATTCATTCTCCTGTGTAATCCCCTCTCTTTGAGAATGGGCTAGACCTAGCTAGACTCCATGCTAATGACTAGAATCTGGCAAAAGTGACAGGGTTTCACTTTTGATACTAAGTCATCAAAGGCAGTGCTTCTGGCTTTCTCATCTTCTCCTTAATCTTACTGGCTCTTTTTTATGAACTAGCCTTCCTTATGGAGGGGCATCACACAGTAAGGAACTGAGAGTGGCCTTTGCCCAAAAGCCAGCAACGAAAAGAGCTTGCAGTGCAATTGTCTGTAAGGAACTGAATCATGCCAACAAGCTCATAATATTGGAAGAAAATCCTTCCCTAGTCAAACCATGAGATGACTGAAGCCCCAGATGACACTTTGAGTGTAGCTTTGGGAAAAACCCAGAGCCAGAGTTTACATTTCCTAGAATAGCTTTTTAAGAACACAGACTACAGTTCTCTTGTACGGAATACAAACAGCAAAGATTTGGGTTGTGAAGTAAAATAGACTGTCATCTTACAGTAAGATATAGAAAAAAGTAATAAAATAAGGGTAAGACTTGTGAAAATAAGCAGAAAGAGTTCTGGCATATGAATAATTAAGAGAATGCCTATAGTGTTAATGAAATTATAAACTGCATTTAAATAGAAGGAAATAAAAACAACAAAAGTGTGTTTAGGAAAAAAAATGGTTTATTATTTATTAAAATCTGTTATCAAAATTTATAAGCTGCTAAAGAACAATATATTTTCCCAAATGGTCTATTTTATTATGCAGAGTAAAGAGTGAGCAGCAGTCAATATAGGTGGTGATATAAATGATTATACTGAGTGTACTGGGTTCCATTGCTTAAAAGTAGGACCTCCAGCATGAATCTAACACTTTTCAAGTATTGCTTTTAATAAGAAAAGCGAGATCCTGCTTTTATGAATTTGTGTTACCTTGACAAAGAACTGCTTAAAATCTTAAACTACCTTTTCAGCTTGCAGAATTAAACTAAACTGGGAACTCATTTCCTCTATAAAGAGCAAATAAATATATTCAAGAACAAAAGTATACACTACTCAACAATTTCTTAATCCCTTGTTTGCTTAATTAAAAATAAATCAATGTTAGGAGTATATACATCATGTTAGATTAAATTAAATCTGTTTACTTTGCCTTTATTCCTTACTATCTCTATGGAAGAATTTATCAACCTATTTGGCTAACATTGAACAATAATATTTTAGAGTGAGATCTGGACAATGACTTTCTTGTCAGCTTGGATCCCCTGCAGACTGTCCTGACACTTTGCACTTTGGCATTAAGTGTGAGAGCCTCATTTGATAGGCCATTTTTTAATTGGGATAGGTCGCAGCTCCATTTTAAACCTCCAAAAACTTCTTCAAATATATTTGGAAGTAATGTTTATCCTAGGGAACCGGCCCTTTGCCAGGCAATCTATTTTCAGAATTTGGAAACCCTTAGTGACTGACAGCTCCTGAGTCTAGAAATGGGGATAAATTCTAAAGAATTCTTTCCCTGGAATAAGTCTCATCTCTGTCTTGTGTCTTACTCTGATCATAACTGTTTTTGAAAAATATATTTGAAATCCTTACTCTAGAGTTGTGTCTACTCTAATTTAAGGGACAAAACTATATCACAGGGAGTATAGTTATTGTAAAGAAACAGAGCTCAGAGCTGATAAAACAACAAATAATGTTGGTGCTCTCCATATATCTGTTGGCTCTTTCCATTCGTCCATGCATTTAAAAATACTTACTAAGATCCTAGGCTATGGCAGACACTGTACTACAGTGAACAAGGCATATCGCCATCATCCTTCAATAAATATTCTGCTAGGATTTCCAGGTATCGAACAAGTGTTATAAAAGAAAAGAGAACATGGTGTCAGTGGAGCACAGAATGGGCAGCTAACCTAATTTCGCAGAGGTAAGAATCCTCCCCCTGCTGAAATGATAAGCTGAGGTCTGTCCTAGTTAGTTGTAGGAAGGTTCAGAACAGTGTTTTAGGCAGAAAATGACCTGTGCAGAGACTGTGGGGAGAATGGCACACACAGTAGGAGCTGAAACCTTAGGAATTACATTTTGAGCACAAGGAACCAAATATCAGTTTCTGGATGTGGTTTATATGAAAATATCTGGGATGTTCTATGCCTACATGGAAGTCTACTCTAAGATTTTTAGTAGCTCTCTAGTATAAGCACATTGTTCTAAGCATTTAACAATTTTAAGCCTAGTCTGTTAGACAACTGGTGTCAAGAAAACCCCAGTTTATGGAACAGGTCTTTTGATTGTTAACTTTTTTATATACTCTTAAAACACTATCAAAAGTAGAAAAAGCTTGAATGACCCATTTACATTTGGTGCTGAATTTTGAAAAAGTAAATGAATACAAAGAGCCAATTAACATTAGAAAAAGCAAAGAGTAAATCATCCCTGTCACTGATGGAAAAAAAACATATTAAGACAATTTCTTAGCCCCAATTTTACTCTACAAAAATAAACATAATTACAACACTCATTGGACCACAGTTACGTTACTGTTGCCATGGTAAACTGGTGTATTCCTTTCAAAAGGTAAGGAGGTAGTATGTAACAATAGTTACATAGACATTTATGTATCTAAACTGGAAAATTAATTCCAATAATTTTATCTATTTATTTATTTGTTTATTAATTAAACATCTTTTTCATGTTTATTTATTTTTGAGAGAGAAAGAGACAGAGCATGAGTTGGGGAGGGGAGGAGAGAAGAGGAGACATAGAATCTGAAACAGGCACCAGGGTCTGAGCTGTCAGCATAGAGCCCAACGTGGGGCTCACACTTGTCAACTGCAAGATCATGAGCTGAACTGAAGTCGGACACTTAACTGAATGAGCCACCTAGGCACCCCATAACTCCAGAAATTTATGATTATAAATCAACAGAATCCCCAAAATTTAATACAGAGATGTTTATAGATGCATTCTCTATGGTTTAAATTTTTAAAATACTGGAAATAATGGAATTATGCAATATTTTAAAAATGATAAGTTAATAAAACCAGCCATTAAATGTTTAATTATTATAAAGTCAAAGCAGAACAGTGAGAGGAGCTGTGGGCTTTTTACATGTTACCTAAGGTCATAAATATATTTATATTTATGCAATGGTTATATTTACTTAAATGTATGTATGTCACATCCTCTGAATATAGGAATAAAAGTACATTTAATTTCTAGGTTTATTGTGACGATTAAATGTGACACTCCATATAAAGTACTCAAAATGCTCTCTGGTCCAAAGCAAACCTTCCATAGATGCTAGCTTATTATTGATATTGTTATTGTAAACTGACTTAAGTAAGTTTGACCTTCATAGATTTTGTGTCCTTTGTGGTAGATATTGATTGTGGGCTCCAGATAATGACTTATGGATGTTTGGTTGCTGTGCACAACTTGCTCAATTCTACACAGTAGCATAAAGTTGGCTTCACATGGTAAATGCTAAATGGATTGTTGTCATGATAATTACCAATTACAGAGCAGCACAAGAGGATGGTAAGAAGTTGTAACCACAACCTTACCACCAGGTGGTTTGTTTCATTAAATCAAGCTTCAGCTTAAATCTGCTGCACACAGAAATATTTATTAGCAAGAAGGTACATAAACAAGCTAGTATTTATACAACTTCATCCTTTAAACTGGTTGAACTTTAAGTTCTCTGTCTCCAGGAGTTCCACAAACACCATTCAAGATTCCCTTGAGGCAGGGTGTTTTTTTGTTTATTTATTTGTTTTTGTTTCTTGGGTTTTTTAAAGTGACGGATTGAGCGAATTTTTTTGGTTAGAGCAAGCAAGGAATCCTCTCTTAGAAGATCATACATTTTAAACGGAGCCCCCAGATAGCATATCCACTCACAGAGTAGAAATTGCTAAATTCACTTGATTCTAATATCCTTGGCCATATAAAAATACAATATGTATACTATTTCCATTTAGTCTATAAATTTATTATTACTATTAGCCATGGAAAAACTAGTATTAATATCTCTATGGCAACAAACAAGCATTGTAGAAAAGCCCTTTTAGACATAGTTGAAGCCCTCATAGTACATTAACTATTAACTATTAATGTTATCTATTAACTAACTGCTTCTACAGTAGTGATGAGAACTAATGAACACACATAGAAATATTGCGCTGGCTACACTGCAGTGTTTTAAAGCAAGCTACAGATTATATAATTGTTGTAATTGCTGTTGTTAATGATTATAATTATTTTTATACTAAAATATCCTATTGCAGTGGTGGGGTCTCCATAGTTTAATAAATGAAGGAGTCAAATCAGTTACTTCTGCAGGGTCAGACCTGGGAGGAAAGATTAGTATACTTATACATTATATTTGTGCTAAAAGTTTGCTTCTTGTACCAGTTCTATGCTGCTAAGCTGCAAAGGAAATGATCCCATGAGCACTTGCTGATATTTTTGAAAAAAAAAAAGAAAAACTTTCTTAAGTTTCAGCTTTACATAGAATCAGTTAGTAGCTAATAAGACCCAGAATAGATAAAACAATATAAATATCTGACGGAGATGCTGATTGAGCTGTAATAGACAGAAAAAAAATGAGATTTCTTTATAATTAATATAGAAGCCCCAGTACCAAGAAATACCTATTTTAACACAAGGTATTGCAAAAGCCAGAGGATCAGTAGGTGGTAAAGGATTAGGATAAATTAGAGAAAAGAAATCTGAGTAGGATCAGCTCCATACTATTTGCTTTCACAATAACCACTTAATGGTCTCACCAGTCTCTTTCATAAGGTCCTGCTGATTAATGCATTAATATTAGAACTTGATATTGTTTTTTAAAATTTAGATTTTATTTATCCATCCATCTATTTACTTGCTTAAATTTAAAAAAAAAATGTATTCTAATTCCATAGAGCAAGATCAGTCATTCTCACAGTACTTCCTAGTGATTTTATATACTATCGGATTAAATATTCTCCTCAGGTGATTTTAATGATATATACTTAAGCTTCTACCTGCCACTAGCGACAATAATCCAGAGGCTGATCGGTCAGCCCATTTTTTGCAAAGAGTGGCTCTATCTGCCCTATTCCTTTTTGGCTCTGCCTCTTAGTACATGTGCTTTCTAAAAAAGATGAGAAAAGCCTCAAGTGACTTGTCAAAGGAACTTCATCTCAGTCACCTGAGTGGTTTGCTAGACCTGCACATACCCTGCTCTCCTCCTTTACATGCTTCAGCCACCTCACCCTGTCTTTAGGGTTTCAGTGTCTTAGTGAGGTGCTGTAGATTAAACAAGCCTTTTCAATCATACTCATCCATATTCTATATTCTAACTCAAGGTTAATTTAAATAATTATGTTAGGGTAAAGAGGCTTGGGGTCTTTTATTCCTTAAAAGAATGTCCATCTCCCTCATTTATAAAGACACTCATATTTTAATATTTAACCTAAACAGCTCTCCATCATGGAAGATAGAAAATCTTGCACTTCTGAGGTTTCTTATTCTACCTACATAAGCTTGTGGATGGATGCCTTCTGTCAGCTAATGACTCATTACTACTAGGGGACGCAAGGTGATAAAGACAAAAGGCTTGGTACCAGAGAGGCCAGGGTTAGAGTATTGGTTTTGTCACTTACCAGCCTGGGGACTTGAGAGAATTACTTGTTTATTTTGTGCCCTGTTACATCATCTATAAGTTCAAAATAGTAATGATACCTATTTCATAGGCTTGTTTTTATTCAATGAGAAAACGCATGTAAATTGCTTGCCACAGAGTAATTCTTTTTAAAATAATGTCTTTACTAATATCTTATTTAAATACATGGAATCATGTTTCACAGGAAATATATTTTCTACTATGAAATTATTTTTGCAGAAATAAACTCCTTTATAACTTCTAACATATGATTATAGCCCTTTTTGATAACATTAAGATCAAGCTGATTAATAATCTCAATTTACATTAATTATAGACTAATGAAAAATTCTGTGAGAATATTTAAAGTCTTCATAGTAAAAAGTAAAGCAACTGTCATTTTATCTAATCAAAATAAATTTCAGAAGGCAGGATTTTATTAATATAATATTGATCAAAATAAAATCAATTTATATATATAAATAAATAACATATGAAGTTATGAGAAAGTATAATTATTAAATTACTTTTTAAGTGAGTTTTAGCATCAATAAAAATAAAAAGTCAAAGTAACAATTTATATTCCCACCTCTGTATTTTTTGTTGATGTAAAAGGTATGAATTTGGTTTGTGGAGGTTCAAAACAGATATGATCGTTTCAAGAATGATGTCATTCGTCTCATAATAATCAGTGGAAACCACTTCTGTTACCCTTTAATCTCAATTCCAGAAAGAGCAACCATGACACATTATAAAGCCTGCTGAGTCACCATATCTCATTGGTATTCTGCTCAACAGAGTCCCACAATTCATAAAATGAACATGTTTCCGCTCAGCAATTCCAGAAAAGGTGAAAGTTTGCCCACTTTCCATTTCAAATGGAATTTGTATTTATTGTGCTTATCTAAATGTAATACTTTTTTTCTGAAACAGAATGATTTGAAGCAGCTTATAAGGAAAAATGTAATAGTTTAAAAAAAAAAAGATGACAATAGGGAAGAAAATCAAAAAAGAAACCTTAGAAAATTATCCAAGTCATTAGAAGGAGCTAGGAGTACCCACTCCATGGATAGGCTGGTTGTTAGAGCTGGGGTATATTGTTCTCACTTCCTGACTAATGAATATGGTTTAATTAAGGGAATTTGGATATATGAAAACAGAAAATCCATCAAGTCAATGGTAGGGGTCGATGAACTGATGTGAAATTGCAGGTTCCCAACTTCCTACCATTCATTTGTATGTGGCTTCGATGACTGGGAGAAATTACGACATATTTAGTGCTTACTTTGTGACAATTTAGTGCTGCTGCATATACTTGAACGTGTTCGGCACTGCACAATGCTGGCACCCTATTTATACTGTAGTCAACTTAAAGATATAATTTTGGTTCATTTTTTAAAAATGTGAGTAAGATGTTTTGAGGAAGGGAATCTGTGTAGATGAACAGAAAGAAACCACAGAAAATAAATGGTAGATTATGGCTCTGAACTCGGCTTAGAAGAAGATTTTATTATAGAAATTGCAAACACATTCAAATGTAAAAACAAACTATACTGATTCTCCATATCCATCACTCAGCTTCAACAATTATTAATAGTCTCTTCATCATGCTTTATCTACACTTCTATCAGGATTTTTCTTCTAATTTTATTTCCCAAGCTCTTAGTCTTATGCTTTAAAAAATTTAATTACAATGTATAATAGAATTGTGAGCTGCCTCCAGTATTTTATTTTAGAAAGAGAACACACACGTGAACACATGAACACACATCAGTTAGTTAAAAGAGAAATGAAATAGGATTGATCACTTTCACCATTTATTTAAAAGTAAGGGAGATAAAAAAACAATATCAAATTTAAAAATTATATACATATAATTATAAAAATTATATATGTATACATATACAGAATTTCATATATGGAAAGGGATAAAAGTACAGAGATTTTGAAAAGCTTACCTAAACCTCTGGCAAATGGGTTCTAACCTCATGATAATTTTATTATCTATATCATCAGAGTTGATTTAAACTTAAGAAAAATCACAGATACACACACATTTAAGATGGAATGAACTTCAAGGTCATGCATTTGATTCTTTACCTGTTAAAAGATTGTGCTTGCTTTAAAGGATATACGTCCATATGATTTTAAATCAGATAATGTGAAACAACAGGCTTATATAGACTTCATGAAGGACAATCACAAAAGTTGTCCAAATTGTCTATTAATCGAACATTAACCATTAAGAAGTCTGAGAGATAGTTCCCACAGAGATGTATGGTTGCCTTCAGAGATAGAAAGTAGTATTTCACCTGTAATTAGAAACACTAGATTGAGGGGTGTCTGGGTGGCTTAGTCAGTTAAGCATCTGACTCTTGATTTTGGCTCAGGTCATGATCTCACAGTTCCTGAGTTTGAGCTTTGTGTCAGGCTCTGCATTGACAGTGAGGAACATGCTTGAGATTTTTTCTCTCTCCTCTCTCTGTCTCTCCTGTACTCTCTTTCAAAATAAATAAATAAACAACAACAAGAAACATAAGATTGAGAATATTCAGTAAGTCAAAAAAAGGTTTAATTATGGCAGATACAGTTAAGAATGAAACAAATGCTAGAAATGGGGGCGTCGGCGTGCCTCAGTCAGTTAAGTGGTCGACTTCGGCTTAGGACATGATCTTGCAGTTCATGAGTTCAAGCCCCATATCGGACTCTGTCCTGACATTTCAGAGCCTGCAGCCTGCTTCACATTCTGTGTCTGTCTCTCTCTCTGCCCCTCCACCGCTCATGCTCTGTCTCTCTCTCTCTGAAAAATAAAAAACAGACAAAGCAAAAGCATGGGTGTGTGTGTGTATATATATATACATATTATTTATTTATTTATTTATTTATCTCTTCCATAAATTTTAAAAAAGATTTTTCTTTGTTTTTTTTTTGTTTTTTTGACAGGTCTTCTGTCAAGATTGTAATGGTCACTTAACACCAATGACTTTTAACCCACCATTTATTTTCTGTGAAACTCACTTTGATGTCCTGTGCATAATATTCAGTAAGGGATACAGAGCAGGGAATGTTGGGAAGATTTATGAAGCTCTTTCTCTGAGTCATTCCATACCCTGGGAAACATCTGATATGTTCTACACATTTAGCAGCTTCCCCATTCTGTAAACTCTTGTCAATTTAGTGAAACTACCGTGTTCTGCTTCGATTCCTTTCTCTGTGCTGTGAAATCACCTTTAGGCAGAAAGCCAGGATAGATCATATGAATTCACCCCATTTTTTTCTTCTCTTAGAGACCACAGCCCTTCATTTCCTAGGTTTCAATGTTTGAGAAAAAGTTTCATAGATTTTCTCTACCTTGTTATTTGTTTGTTTGTTTGAGGAGGAAGCTAAAACTGGTACCAGGTACACTATAATGGTTGCAGGTATAAATATTCTCTCCAAGTTTCAGTTGTTGAAGTTTTAGTTAGTTAGTTAGTTAGTTAGTTAGTTAGTTGGTTCTTACATAGACTGACTTAAATCCCCTTTCTAGATACAGTCTCCTGGATTCCTGAGCTATAATTAAAATTAAATTTTGTCTTCTTTTTCCTCACAGTGTTTATTTATATCCAAATTATAAATGTGCTTTATTTTATTTAGGTATATATCAATCTCCCCATTGCAAGTTCAAGGTATCTGCTGGAAGCAAGGAGAAAGTAGGGTAGAGTGGAATTGTAATTTTGAAAGCGGTAATACCAAAAGAATGATGCATCTATTTACCTGGTATCTTGCTTGAGATTACCCTTTAAAATCAGCCACAAAATCTTCTGGGACAATCAAAGCTAATTAATCATGAGTTTAAAAAGCCTCTAGGCTTTTAAAGTCATTTTCAGTTGAAGAGCCATTTTAGAGGGGCCTCAATGATATAGTGAATAAAATTTGCATCATAGCTATATCTTGTTAATAAATTATCAAGACACCAGTCTCTGATATTCTCAAGAACATGGATAAATGGAGTTTAATTCAGTAAGGTAGCAAATACTACTTGATACTTTTTATGAAGCATTGTCTCTATGGAAAATAATATGTACTGAGTAACACTGAGTATAGATTATAAAAAATTCCCACTTCTTTCGAAATAGGAAACATCTTTATTGCAAGCTACTGGTAGTGTGTTGGCCTTCCTCCAGTCATGAATTCACCTCCACTCCATGCCCATTTTATCCTCTACACCATACTTGTGCAAAGCAGATACTTAATAAAAATATCATTATTTGAGGATCTGAGAAATTAAGCTTCAACTATGTAAACTATCATTCTGTCAATTCCGAAAGTAGTTATATATCTAAAATCATGATAAATAACTATGCTTTCACTATTTAAGGAGACAGTGATTAAAACTTCTTTAAATTTGCCTATTCAAATCTTTGACATACTCATGAAAATCATGAATTCCTTGCTAGAGAAAACCCACATACAAACACACATGTCATTTACCTGTGATTTGTCCTTATTAGACTATTTGTATGGGCAACTGAAGATGCGTTTGTCTCATTCTGTTATTGAGAGAGTCATGAATACAGTATTAAGATAACAATAAATAATAGGGGCGCCTGGGTGGCTTAGTCGGTTAAGCGTCCGACTTTCGCTTAGGTCATGATCTCGCGGTTCGTGGGTTCGAGCTCCGCGTTGGGCTCTGTGCTGACTGACAGCTCAGAGCCTGGAGCCTGTTTCAGTCTGTGACTCCCTCTCTCTCTGACCCTCCCCTGCTCACGCTGTCTCTCTCTCTCTCTCCTAGAGATAAATAAAACATTAAAAAAAAATTTAAGATAACAATAAATAATAACTGTGAGGGCATGGTGACCTTATTTCATCTCATTTATTTAATCAATTTGATAAACATTTAGTGCAGTTCTACTACATGCTAGATATTGCAGTAGGTTTTGTGGTACTGCTATGAATGAAACAGCCTTAGTTTTGTCTTTATGTTTCTGGAATTCTGGTTTGGGGAGATAAATAATGAACAGGTTAGCAAATAGAGATATATGCATTTTTGCTACAAGGAATACAAATAAAATATAGCATTGTGATAGAAAACGACTTTGTAGGCCTTAAAGACATGAACATGGTGGGTAAATCATATGTAACATAAGAGTGTTCTAGGTGGAGAGAACAGAAAACCTGAAGAATCTGAGGGTGGAGAAAGTCTGACATGTTTTGGTAACATTGGGGAGCATGGAAGTTAGATCACAGTTAGAAAGTAGATCAGAGGTGGAGACAAGTGGAGAGCACAGAGCAGCACAGGCCATGGTGAAGGTTTTCTGTATTCAAAGTCAAACAAGAGAACCAAAAGAATGAACTCTTTAGCAGTGGAAGCTGAAGCTCCAAATTCCCACTAAAGAAATTAGTGATCATGAACCACATATGAACTCAAGTTACGAAAGAACAGACATGAACAGGTATGGACCAGTTACAAGAAGTAAAGACACTGCAAAAAAAAAAAAAAAAGGCATGTGACACAGAGTTTCCCTCTGATTCATGATACCCAGATCCCTAGATCCAGCCAGACAGGTAGAAAGAAAGCCAGGAGAAAGAGTTGCCATGGAAACCAAGATAAAACAGTGTTTGAAAGCAAAAGAATCTTAAAAAAATAAATAAATAAAAGCAGCCATGATTTTTAATATAGAAAATGAAATAGAATTTAAAAATAGATATTGACAGCTGCATTATTTATTTTATTTTATATTTTATTTTATTTTCTTACTCTGTGCCTTGGTTTACTCACTTAAATTTGGGATAATCATCATATATACTGAATCAGTTTGTTGTGAGTTTTAAGTGTTCTAAGAATCATGCCAGACATACCATAAATACTTCCATTATTATTATTATGATTATTATTATTACTAGTGTTATTATTATAAATATTGTCACATCCATTTCAATATTGAGGATAAGGTGGGTCAGGAATGTTAAGGTGACCCTCTGAAGGCTGCACTCTTTGTGTCTGGTAGATAGCAAAACTCAAATTAAGGTTTTCCAGCTCAGTCCGTGATTTTTCCCTGATCCGTTGCTGCTGATGGTTAAAGGGGAGCTTTCCTCCAGCTGTAATGACTCAGTATGTGGATGTAATACCAAAACGAGATGAAATTTTCATTCAAGTACAGAAGCAATTCCATGTACACCAAGTTGATTCATACTGCCAAGTGCAACCATATGCACAGTTTTGTCATAGGATCTGGGTGTGAGAGGTACAGAGATAATTAAAACATGATCCTGAAGATTACATCTCAAAGCAAACTCATGGTGGACAGTGATAGCAGAGAGAGCTGCTCTCTTCCAACAGACATCACTGTATTGGATTCCCTGCACCCCAGGTTATGTCCTACATTCATCAGAATTCAGAAAGCACGTTTTGCAGCACCTGAAGAGAAGATGTGGGTCTCAGGCCCGGGACAAACTTACTGTGACCAAATTCTGGAGACATGAGGATTGATCCCAATGCTCCAGGAACTAAATACACCAAACAGCTCTTCAGTTATTTAACAAATAAGGGAGAGAAAATGTAGCTACTATAAATTGTGCATTGTCAGCCAAAGTACCCTCTTTTAACTAAAGGATGGTATTTTCTTTTATTTCTTTATTTTTTAATTTTATTTTTTATTTTTGAGAGAGAGAGTGGGTGCAAGTGAGCAAGGAGCAGAGAAAGAGGGAGAAAGAATTCCAGGAAGGGATCAAGAGAGTAGGGGGTAGAGAGAGAAAGTGTGGCTGACCCAAAATGGGGCACAAACTCACCCAATGCAGGGCTCACGTTCATCAGAAGTGGGGATCATGCTCACTAGTGTAGGATTCAAACTCACAAACCGTGAGATCATGACCTGAGCCGAAGTCAGATGCTTAACGACTAAGCTCCCTGAGTGCCCTGAAAGATGACATTTTCAAGTTTTACTGAAATAATTTGTGTAACCACATATAATCTTTATATTTTGGTTTTGTATTTATACTTCTATATCAGGAGATGGCAAGAAAAATCTCTGTACAGGAATATTGGGAGATAATTTTTATGAGCTCATTTCAAAAAAAATTAACATGATCTGCTAATCTAAGAAATTATTAAGAGATTGCTTAGGAGAGGGTCATCTAAGGGGCTCAGTCACTTAAGCTTCTGACTTTGGCTCAGGTCATGATTTTCTGGTTCATGAGTTGAAGCCCCACATTGGGCTCTGCAGTGACAATGCAGAGCTCGCTTGAGATTCTTTGTTTCCTTCTGTCTCTCTGGCCCTCCCTAGCTCATATGCATGTGTGCTTTCTCTCTCTCACAAAATAAATATTTTTAAAAATTATTTAAAAAAAGATTGCTGAGGAGATTCCATGCTTATGATATATTTAAATACTTGAACTAAATAACAAACTCTGAGATGAGAACTGTCAAAATCACATTCCTCTAATGACGTATGATCAAGAATTTAGCACAAAAGGAATTCAAAGCACAAACCCATCTATGAGCAATTAATTTGCACTAAATGTTAATGATCCCATTTGTTAAATCCAGAGACCATTTGGAAAATCTGTAATGATTTCATAAACAAGGGATTGATATTCAGTTGTCAAGACAGCAAAAAGTCACAGAAACAGAATCAAATTCATGCTTCATTAGTCATCAGTAACACACAGATACACAAGCACACAAACACTGATGTATCCTCATACATGTAAAACTTATTTTTATAGCTCCACAAATTGAACAGAATCATTGAAACCTAATTCACCTCACTTTACGGGGAAAGGTAGTGGAGAGAGCAAAAAAGAGTACTGGTGTGGTTTAAACAAATGTCAACAACTAGGGTCTATTTGGCACAACGTATTTAAATATATGACCTAATTTATCATGTGCTACAAATAAATAGTTTCCATGAAGAAATTTCAATTCTTTTTCTAAAATATTAGGTAGAAAACTTTATTTCTGTTTGGCATGGGAGGGTAGCTTGACAATTTAAGACCCAGATGTGAAATGTGTGCTTTTATCCTGAAATCCTGAAATGTTTTATCCCAACATTGCAATTCTACTCAAGGCCAGAAACCTACCAACCAACCAACTAACCAACAAACAAATGAACCTCATGGGGCATCCAAACATCAAAGGGTCTTAAAATGCTGTTTCAGTAATTTTATGCAAACCATTACTCATAGCACTATAAATGTGGTTTTAATAGATTATTTAAAATAAACTTGGGTGCCTGGGTAGATCAGTCAGTTGAGCATCCATCTTTGGCTCAGGTCATGATCTTGGGGTTAGTGTATTCAAGCCTGGCATAGGGCTCTGTGCTGACTGCTCAGAGCCTGGAACCTGCTTCGGATTCTGTGTCTCCCTACCTTTCTGCCCCTCTTCCAATAAAGCTCTGTCTCTCTCTCTCCTTCAAAAATGATTTTTTTAATAAATTAAATAGACTTATTTTTTCCCAAATAATTCCCAAATAATTGATCTAGCTCATTGGAACTTATTTAGTGAAATATACAAGAAAAGATGAATGAGCTGATGTTTAAAAGATTTCCAACTACTCATTTTATATATTTTTATTCTGCCTAGATTTATAGTTAGTAAAGTTGTTTCCTTCTTTCATTTTGAGAATGAAATCTGCTAGCTCTCAATTCTTTGGGGGAAAAATGTTATCTAAAGTAAAATATGAGCTGACAAACACAAATGCTCTTCAGATTACATTAGTAAAGTTGAAATCACTCTGAAAGTAACACATTTTAATTATTTTCTGATAGAGCTCATATTTTCCAGTTCATATGAGTGAGTAGATAAAAGATGACACTCTCTCTTCCCAGTCACTCCAACTAGTCCTTTCGGTCTTTCATGCTGATGATTTGTGGTGTTGTGTGTAGTGATGAATTTGAGTTGGTCTAATGAAACTGGTCATTTAGTGTGCCAAAGGAGTCTTTTTTACCAAAGGGATCAGACAGAATGAAAAGCAACTCCATTAAGAAAAACATGTCAGTTAAAGCAGAGAGCTTGTAAAACTCCCACATTTGTATATGTCCAATCATATAGTTGAACATTCAGGTGTCCTACAGGGCACAACTCTTTATGGTCTGTCTGACACAACCACAGCTGTGATGTGCTCTGATCTGACACTTTTCACCAAAGCAAGACTTATAGACACTTGAGAAACAATCTGGATGCAAAATATGTCAAGACTGTTACAAATACCCTCAAATGTCTACAATAAAATATCAATTACCTTAATGAGTAGCTTTTACGAATCCTTTATACATTCATAGAAAAACCAACTTTATTTCCTTAATTATATTTACCTGTATGTTAATTTAACTTAATTTGATTGTACAATTACAGTAATGAGCACAAATTGTATAACTGTCTTGGTAACAGGTGGTGCAAAGCCCAAAGAAGACATGCACTGATATGCTGGAGAGCAGCCTCAGAACTGGAAAGTTCCATGGAGGGTAGATCTTGGTCACTGTGGTGTAGAGAAGGGAGAAAGTCCATCAGTTAATCCAGGGTGTCAGTTAAAGAGTTCATCTTAGACTATAAATTAGAAAATTTTGAATGCCTGTAAGTTATATGTCAAAAGATGAAGATGCTATACTATATTAAGGCATACTTGGTATCAATGCAGTAATCTTAAATCTTTAACACAACCAGGATGGTTGGCCTCTCATAGAACTTGAAATGACTAAATACAGTAGCATTGCCTTGAATTTCTGATGGTGTACTCCTAATATTAATACTTCACATTGATAGTTTATATTTGTATCTGAATTTTAAAGAAAAATTGCATTTAATATTAAAGTATAGACTTGGCATCAGAAGAACTATTTTCTCATATTATATAGTATAAGGAAAGAATTATTAGATCAAGAATGAATCAAAAAGAGTGAGCCATTCACCTCAGGTATTTTCATTAGACAAACCCCATTGGACAAATAAGCCTATATGTCTACAGAAAGGCAGAGAACATAGCCATTAGTTTTTATAATAAATGATACACACTGAATATATATATCTATGCATAAATGTGTGCTCATGAAAATTAGGTAGCATCATGATAGTAAATGGAACATGAGGTTCACTGTGAGCTACAGAGGCTTCATTTTCATCCTTTTTATCTGTATGTCTATTTTTTTTAAACATAAAACATTGGAGATGAAAGATAAATGAAACAATTTGTTGTCCAGTGGCTTGAAACCAGCATTCTTCTGAGGTATAGGATTCCAGGTAAATGACTCAGCGGCCTCTTGTTGGTGGATAGAGTTGAGGTTAGCAGAGGAGAGTCTAGCAGCTGGAGTTGAAGATCATGAGAAGATCAGCATTCCCCTCCTTATAGAGTAGCCTCCCACATAAGGTTGTTTTTGTTTTGTTTTGTTTTTGCAGAAAGAAAAAACTCCATATATAATACATCCCTTTTATAGATGAAAAGAATTAAGAAAGATTCATTGAAAGATTCATTTAAATTTCCCAACTTACTCTGAGTCAGAGCTTGTTCTCAACTCACATATTTTCACATTTCCTTCCCTCTCTCCCTTTTTGTTACTTCTTGCTATGGAAATAAAATTGAAGAAAGCAATTAGAAAAGAATTATGAAAAAGGCACTCTATACAAGAAGTATTCACTGAATATCATCCAAATCTCAGATAATTTCATCCAGTGTCTTCTCTGAAAGTTTTCTAATGCTTTACAGGGATACTTTGTTAGGAAGAGTTTTAAGGCTATATGTCCAAGCTGATGCAGAAAGTATGTTATGATAAAATAGCAGTGTCTGCCATCGCCTTAGGAATAAGAGCACACAGCCCCTGGAGCCCTGAACCCAGTTGTCTTGTTTATTGCTATCATAACAAAAATAGAAATGTAGTGGCTTAAAACAATCTCCATTTATTATCTCACACTTCTGTGGGTCAGAAGGCTGACACAGCTAGGGTCTTTATTATAAGATCTTTCTTACAGGGTAGAAATCAAGGTATCAGCAGGGCTACATTCCTTTCAGGTTGTTGGTAGAATTCAGTTGCACGCAGAGATCCCTGTTTCCTTTCTGGCTGTTATGAGGGAGATTCTCAACTCTTTGGCCACCTGCATTCCTTATCATGTTTCTCTCTTCATTTTCAAGCCAGCAAAGATGCTCTGAGTCCTTCTCATATGCCAAATCTCTTTTAACTGCTCCTTCTGCCTCATTTCTTCTGCCTTCAGCACAAAAAAAATCTCTGTTCTAAAGGGCTCATGGAATTAACTTAGAATTAAATGATACTCCAGAATAATCTCTCTTGTTAAGATCAGTAGTCTTAATTACATCTTCAAAGCCCCCTTTGCCATGTAATGAATACGTATTTACAGGTTACAGGGACTAGGTCTTAGGCATCTTTAAGGCATTCTGCTCACCACACCCATTCTTCAGTGAGTCCTTTATTAAAAGCAGATCATTGTTTGGAAATCAGAGCATGTATTTTCCAATCATGTTTATTTACTGGGGGTTTTATATATCAGCCAGCAGGAAAAAATAGATTTTAGCCAGTAAATGTACAAAATAAAATGTTTCAAATCATACCTTTTAAAAACTATTGTATATGATAGCATATCAAAATCTTAATATCTTAGGTATGAGAGATGATGCCATTATACACCACCTTTAAAAACATTAGCCTAGATGAAATAATGTATTCTTAACATGCAAAGATCCTTATCTAAATAATCTCAAATGAATCAACTGATGTTCTGAGTCTAACAATTGAAGAAATGAAGGAATAAATTCAGTAAGTAGTGGTAGCTTCAGATAAATTTCCATGTCTGAATATCCAGTTTCTTATATATCCCACCTTTAAGTGCAACAATTCGTTGTCCAGTATCTTGCAAACAGCATTCTGTTGATGTCTAGGGATTCAGACAAATGGCCTCCTGTCTTCTATTATTGAATGGAGTTGAGGTTAGTGGAGGACAGTGCAAAGTACAAAGCACAAAGAATCTATTTGACATGGGTGGTACAGAAAAAAGACAGTCCTTTTGTAAACTAGAAAGTAACTAGAATTCTAGATCTTTCAAAATGCAATAGGAATTTACAAAATGATGCTATTCCACTTCTTCCCTCTTCCATAAAGACAATGCAGTTGTTGGGGTGTATTAATAGTGGTAGAATATATAGAGTAAGAAGATAATCCTTCCCAATTCCACATTGACCAGACTACACCAAAAATGCTATGTTCAGTTCTAGAAATCACACTTTGATGGCAATAAATATGATGGTTTTTAACATAGAGCATCATGTTAAGAGCAATAAAATGTGACACTTGAGAAATGGTTAAAATAACTGGAGAAGAGTGAAGGGATAAGTCAAGTTCTACCTGCAGTTATCTAAAACACTTTCCTGAAAGAAAAACAGGGACCATTTTCTGAGCACCTCTAAAGGGAAGATTCTTGACTGATTAGCTAGAAGTAACAGAGAAGCAGATCTTTGCTGAAATTAATGTGAGAAATAAATTTATTACTTGGGAAGCTGTTCATTATTGAAAAAGCTACTCCAGGGAGTGATTTCCTAGTAACTGGAGATATTCAAGTAGGTCTGGATAAGTATTTGGAGGTAATATGATGGAGCAGCAGTGCTTCTCCAACTTGAATGCACATACCAGTGATTCTGAATTTCTAAGCAGTCTCAGCTGATCCAGGTTGCTGGTAATCCACACGTGTCATTTTGAGGAGCAGTGTTGTAGAAAGATTACACGTATGGTATAGCAGAATGAACAGAGGATCTAAAGTTCTATTCACCCCAATACTTTATTAAATCCTGTTGACATACCAGGATTTAAAATACTGTTGCTTTGTTGGTTAAGGAATATTTATCATCTTATCCACTTTTGCAAAAGAAATAAATGAACCTTTACAAGGAAGGGTCTTTCAGAGAAGATGAGATTATGTTGCCTAAAGAGGAGGATATTTGGGACTTAATAAGCATTTCTCTACACCAGGTATTATTTATTTCTCTTATGCTGAGGTTTTTGACAGTGAATGCTGATTGGAAACAATCTTCTGTTTCCTTTAGTGTTGTCATTTCATTTTGTATAACTGCTCCCTGGCCTTATTTAGTATATTTGAAGAGAAACTCTTTGTTAGGATATTGATATTTGGATCATGCTTAAATGCCCAATGAGTTTTGGCAAATTACACATGGCAGGCATGAAATGGAAATATTATTAAACTTCCAAAGCCTTTTGTTGTTATTTTATTCCTGCTGTGGATACCGGCAAAAAGTGGGCCATTAAATCTACACTCATTGGCTATAAAGTAGAAGCATGGGACTAAACTGCATAAATCTTCTGTACAGAAGTGTCTAGGCACTATATCTTTATTAACAGATGGATTATAAACCATATGTAATTTGATCATAATTAGATATTGTCTCTAATATGCAGTGTAGTTTCTGCTACATTAAGAAAGTTCCTTCAAAGAAGGAAGTGATGGTTTTACCACTACATGATTTATTCCAGTTACTTGTTTTGGTGACATTTGGTGGGAAATGTGAAAGGTGGATAAAAGTAAGAATTCACATAATTGTCAAAACCTGTCACAAAACAGACAAAACAACTACTTACTCTTTGTACTCTAATTTTGAAGTCTTCTAGCATCAAATTCAAGTAAGAACTTTTATCTTTATTACAGTTCAATTTTCAGCTCCTACTGCCAATATCTAGGCTAAGATCCACTGAAATTCAAAGAAAGAATTGGCACCCATTAGTTCAAGAAAGCTGAAAGGAAAAAAAAAAAGAAATAGTCTAATTCTAGGCCTTTGTTTCCAGTGTGTCTACTGATCATTAGAAACTGAAGGGAGAACATAATATAATGGGTTTGTTCCAGATTATAGAGAAAATCATGATAAATTGGTGCAGGGAGGCAGGCTTCAAGCTATGGCTCTAATTAATGGAAATCATTCTCTTATTTTAGGATGATGAAAGGGACAGTTAGTTGAAGGAAATTTAGGTTGACAGATTTGATTTACCATATTAGGAGAAAATGAAACCATATTTCCTTTGCATTTAGCTGTCAATCATTTAAAAATCAATCCCTATAAATAGTTTCTTGTTATCCCATCTATCTTCCTGTTCACTTAAAAGAAGACTGTCACAAAACCAATTTAGAAGAATAATCTTGGTACAGGTCCATGTCTCAGAGGCCCAAAATTGTCTCTCAAAAATGGATTTTGTAGCTGTAGAAATTTAAGTTTTGAATGGTTGGGAAAATAAAATTTCCACAGAACCCAACCAAGATGGATGGGATGTCTAACTGATTTGAGACCTTTGAGATATAAAACTATCTTATCTTATAAAACTTATATACACACACACACACACACACACGTGTGTGTGTGTGTGTGTGTGTTTGAGGATGTCTTTACTATGCTTATATGGCAGTATTGTGTTTGAGGTTAGGGTGTGATATCAATGGAAGATTATTTAGGAAGATGAATTCCAGGAGAATATGGGGGCAGCCTATAGTGATGGGAGAAAAAAGAGGGAAGAAAAAAGGAAGGAAAGGAAGGAAGGAAGGAAGGAAGGAAGGAAGGAAGGAAGGAAGGAAGGAAGGAAGGAGAAACAGGAAAAAGATGTGTAATGAGGATTTTTCTATAGGAATTGTTCAAGGGTAATGGCACTTGTATTTTGATACATTTGCCATATTGCATCTGTTGAAAAACATAAAAGCACATTTAAGCATCAGTTTTATTTTAAAGGGATTCTATATCTTTTTTAAAAATACAATTACATCAAAAAGAGAAAAATACTCACTATTGTAGTAAATTCATTTTTCTCAAAATAGCATCATTATACCTCTTCTGTCTCTTCTATTAGAGATATGTATATATGTATACACACGTATGTGCGTATTTCTGTATTTTATTTCATTTATATGTTTTTCTGTTGCTATATTAATATCACAGTATTTTAGGGGCGCCTGGGTGGCTCAGTTGATTAAGGGTCTGACTTTGGGTCCTGTCATGATCTCACAGTTTGCGAGTTCAAGCCCCGCGTTGGGCTCTGTGCTGACAGCTCAGAGCCTGGAGCCTGCTTCAGGTGCTATGTCCCCCTCTCTCTCTGCTCCTTCCCTACTCATGCTCTCTCTCTCAAAAATAAATAAACTTTTTTTTAAATCACAGTATTTTAATTACTTTACATTTATATTAAAATAGCTTGTAGTCAAGACCAGATCTATCAGATCTATCAAATCTATCCATCTCTCATCTATCTATCTACACACACTGTAAATTTTGAAGTTGTTTCTGACATACAGATGTGAACTGTTATTTTTTAAATACTTTGGATGTTTAATACTTTGAGATTTTTAACAACAATCTTTAAATTATTGGTTATTTACAAAGTGAAGTTAAAGCTACCTACTTTATTAATTAGAATACACATGTAAAAGATAAAATGTAGCTTTCAATAAATAGTAATCACTTTTATTTTTTCCAAATCTTTTTCATTAAATATATATGTAAGTGGAAGTAATGAGGAGTCTTAACATGAACTCACACAGAAGCCTTATCATGAAATCATACTTTTATTACATTCAAATGAGTACTTTGTGTTTCTTATTTGAGTGTCTTGGTCAATAGAATTCCCATTGATAGGATGTCCATCTTATTAAGAGACAAGTGTCAAAATACATATCCTCACTTATTCTTGCATATCCAAAATGCATAAAAGGCACTTTTCTATATAGATTTCCTGACTCCAATCCCTAAATAACTCCCTACAGCTACTACTAGTAATTATAGTAGATTTTAAAAAAATAAATGAAAAGTATTTCATGTGCAACTGGCTATCATTTTGCAAAATGGATTTTTAAGATGGAATTGAATAAATTAACTCTTGAAAATAATTTATTATTTAATTGTTCCATTAAATGACTTTTCAGTTTAAAGAAAATTGTGATGAACTATAGCCATTAGCTAAATAATTAGAATGATAATAAAGGTATCACAAAACAAACAGTGAACTAATTTGTTCAAAGGTGGACTCCATTGTATAATGTGTATGTCTGTGTCCATTTATCAGGATGTCCATTTATCAGGAAAATATAATACATGTCTGTATTATGCTGGGAAGGAAGACCTCTTCTGTTCCATGTTTTTCTGGCTGAACTTAGAATCAAATTGACATGAGAAAGATTAATAGGAGAAAATCACATTTAATAGCTGTATCCATGAGGAATCCACACAGATATGAGATTCCAAAGACACTGAGGCAACATGAAACTTCTATGAGCTAAGGAGAGGGGAGGGACCTGAGGACATAAAAGGGAGAAAGCTCATTAGCAAGAAGGTGAAAAGAGATGTTTAGGAAACATCTGTTATACAAATAAGTTCCTTAGATAAAGGAGAGTCTCATTTATGAGTTCTCTTCCTATACAAGCTCTCTTTTCCAATTTAAATGTAAGCACTTCTGGGGGAGGCAGAGAGCTTTTCGTGCATCTGCTGGGTTTTCATTACTTTTAATTTTTTTCTTTCTTCTTCTTCTTCTTATTTTTATTTCTGAGAGAGAGAGTGACAGCGTGAGCAGGGGAGGGTCAGAGAGAGAGGGAGACACAGAATCTGAAGCAGGCTCCAGGCTCTGAACTAGCTGTCAGCACAGAGCCCGACACAGAACTCGAACCCACGAACTGTGGGATCATGACCTGAGCCAAAGTTGGACACTTAACCGACTGAGCCACCCAGGAGCCCCATTTTTTTTTTTAATGTTTACTTATTTTTGAAATAGAGACAGAGTGCTAGTGCAGGAGAGGCAGAGAGAGAGGGATATACAGAACCTGGAGCAGACTCCAGGCTTTGAACTGTCAGCACAGAGCCCAAAGTATGGCAAATTATGGGATCATGACCTAAGTTGGTCGGATGCTTGACCAACTGAGACTTGAGCCACCCAGGTGTCCCCTCCCCCCCTTTTTTAAACTTTATTTTATTTTATTTTAATTATTGTAATGCTTACTTTTAACTTGAAATAATCTTTCTGCCAAAGTGGTGCATTTTGGGGCATCTCATCCTGCACTCCTTCAATTACATTTATAATTACTCATACATGAGCAGAGTATGTAGAAAAATGTATGTAGGAACAAAAATCAGTTTTCCAACTACATCTGCCATCTAAAATATACATTTAATCCAGAAAGTAGTAAAATTGTCTTCTGACCAGTCAGATGTCATGACTAATCCGTAGATGTCATGCACTAGAAATCATGCCCTTGAACAGTTGAAGAGTTCCCCCAGACTATTACTGAAAGCCCATTTACTCCAATTTAGAAATAATTTTAATTCTTCCAGCTATTTAGTTTTTCAGCCTATAGGAGATTTGACTTGAAGTGATTACACATTTTTAAAAGAGTAAATGAAATCTGACTGAGGGATGACACCAAAATATTCCTTGAGAGAGAGAGAGAAGGAAAAGAGAAAGAAAAGAAATAGAGGTGATATGTAAAACACAAAGAATTTTATGGCTATTTAGGCCAGTTGACAAAGTTTTGTTTTGTTTTGTTGTTTTGTTTGTAATTAAATGTTCCTACCAGTCCACTAAGATCCTCCTACAAGTGACGTGTCAAACTTAAAACCTTCCCATCCATTCTGGTAGTGAATTGGAAGTTAAATTAAGGTAAATTAGCTTCTTTATTTTGAGCTATTTATTCCAGGCTTTGCCACTTGTTAAATGCCAGAAGGATCCTTGAGAACAAGCAGATGTTCACTTCTTCTACCAGAAATTAATTGCACTTGTGTAAATTTACTCAGTTCTTCTCTTTGCCCCTCAGGTAAATGATAGCTTGAAAGATTAGTATAAACCCACAGATTCTAAAATTATGTATATAGCAGCACAGACAAATGCAAAAAAGACAGTTCTGTGGTTAAGATGAATATAATGTTAATTGGAGTATTCAGAGTATACTCAATTTATCTGAAAAATTCATCCCCAAGAAATCTGAAATATAAAGTATTTGTCATGCATTTATTCACAAAAGTATGTCTTATCTTCCACCTCTAAAGAAGACATTCACCAATAATCTCTATAAACATTTTGTTTGCATTCATAGAAGAAAATATTTCAACTGTCTGTCTTTGTTTTAAGCCAGGTGCTATTCTCAAAAGATTACCCTATTTATTCTTTCACAGATAAAACGGCACTGTTACCATAGAATTTATATCAAAGAAGGGATTTGGAAGGAAAGAGTGAGGGTTAATTGTATTTCAGAGTCAAAGACTATATGGTGGTCCTTTGTGATTCTTCCATCCCCAGGAATCCTCACTTACTAAGAAGTACTTGCAATGTTATACATGAGTATAGCAGAGAACAGGAAAGAAAAAAATCCTGATTTCATAGCGCTGTCAGGTGAGGTGAAGAAAAGGGAAATACAAAATTTGAATAGATCTTCACGTAAGTTATCAACTAGTTCATTACAAGTGTGGTAAATGCTCTGTAGAAATACAGGGTAACCTTGGGATATTGGAGAAGATTAATCTATCTGGGGTCAGGAGAAAGCCATGAGATTCTGGCTTTGCTTGAGTGACAACAGTGAAAATGGTAAGATATGGATAGATTCAAACATATTGCACTTTGCAAGATTTTCTCTTTGCTGTTTTCTGCTATTTCCCCAAGCGAAACAGCAGCTAGATTTCAGGAAGCACTCAGGTCCAGGTGATGAAAGTACTGCAAATGGCTGCCATTGTCATATCTCTTTAGTCTGTTCTTGATAGAATGTGGCAAATGTTATTATTTGTGAGATAGTATTATATCTGTCTGTTAACATTATTTTCTATGTATTATGGGTTTGAAATTTTCAAAAGATATCTAGTACCACACTGTAATTGACTACCTTCTTGTCAATATCTCCTACTAGCCAAAGTGACCTCAAAATATTATCAGATGTGCAGTCCTCTGACCCACCATAGATTATACTTTCCCATTTCCAGACAGTAGCCAGGAATGGTCTCTATACTCTCACTTGAGGAATAAAGATGGATCCACTGTGGACCCTGAAGTTAAATATATCACTCATGTTTGTCTTCTCAGAAAGAGATTTACCATTACTGATATGTAAATATTGTTAATAGTTTCTAATGAAAATCACATTGTCAAAGTTTTTTTGCCAATAAACTATTCACTGACATGTATTTTTTCCTTATGGCATTGGCTATGATGATGAATAAAGTCATTGCCCAATGAGATATTTAGCAAAATTTAACTTACTGTTTAAGAAAAATAAAGAAAAGTAAATTCTGATTTAGGATGAATTACTTGGAGCCAAATGTGCTTACCTAAAATTCAAAAAAAGTGATACATATTAATGCAGAAACATCAAATTAGAAAATTACACACACACACACACACACACACACACGTATATATACACATATATATGTGACTGACACTCGGGGCTACAGGGGTTCTATACATCTTTTCTGTAAGGCAGGCAAGGAATCCAAGGCTGAGAGGAAGTCAGTAATTTACTCAGTCAGCCCTTAGCAACATTGGACTTAACTATCACAAAGAATAAAATACCTTTAGTTGTAGAAAAGCCTTTCTGTCATTTTCAATGTGCTCTCTACCACATTTCTTCAAATCTAGTAGGTTTATTCTGAATAGCATGAATCAAAACCTTTTTCATTTTTTTTAAAATGTAGGAATATCAAATGTATTCCTTGGTACTAAAAATAATGTCTAGAATAAGAAACCAGATATCTTTTCCACTTATTTTTTAAAGGAAATTGGAAAGATTTTAAGACTTTTATCTTTCTATAAAAATTAAAGTTGAATTGTTAACTCTCATCTTTTTCATAGAACTCCTGTAAATGGTTTTTGAGAACTACTTTGATCCATTAAGAAAAATGAGTTAGGAAAGTTTCAAGTCTGTGTTCTTACCCAAACTGCATCATATTTTGTATTAATTTATAAAACAATGATACACTTAAGTGTTTTCTGTTTATTTATTTATATTTATTATTTGGTATAAGACAGTGACTGATTTATGGATTATGACAGTATACAACTGAGACAGGATCCTTACTTTCTTGGAGCATATAATCAAATAGTTGATCAAAGAAAAGCACAAGGATATTGCCCATCCTCTGGTCCACAAGGTCCTGAGGTAGAATATTTTTTTATTTTACTATAGCTGGCACACAATGTTACATTAGTTTCAGGTGCATCACTTAAGTAATTTCACAAGTTTATACATGATGCTAAGTTCACCACAAGTGTAGCCACCATCTGTCCCAATACATTGCTATTATATTATCATTGACTATATTCCTTATATTGTATCTTTTATTCTCATGACTTCTTTATTCCATAACTAGAAGCTTGTATCTCCCACTCCCCTTCACCCATGTTGCTTATTCTCTCATTCCCCACCCCTTTAGTAACCACCAGTTTGTTCTCTGTTATTTATGTCTGATTCTGCTTTTGATTTTTTATTCACTTATTTTTTATTCATTCTACTCATAAGTGGAATCATATGGTATTTATCTTTTTTAGTCTGACTTATTTTGGTTAATATAATACCCTCTAGGTCCACCCATGTTGTCTCAAATGGTATAATATCTTCTCTTTATATCTGTGTAATATTCCATTGTCTGCATGTAGATGATGATAGATGATAGATAGATAGATAGATAGATAGATAGATAGATAGATAGATAGATAGATATAAAACACATTTGCCTTATCCACTCATTCATTGATGAACACTTAGGTTGCTTCTATATCTTGGTTATTGTAGAAATTGCTCCAATAAACACTCTTTGTTTATTACTCTTACTCTTTGTTACTCAACAATAGATAAATGATGCAGTGAAAGAGATGGGGAGAATGAATGAATATTACTAAATGATATTTATATGATAGTAACTAAATCTCTTAAATAAGCTGAAGAGATCATGTAGCTGCATCACTCAGGTGTGCAAGAAAACATATTCTGAGGATTATTGTTGATTGATAATCTTTACCTTTGACTCCTTCCCTCAGAATACTGCCAGCCAAATATTGAGTTTGGTGAAGATAAAGGAGCCAGGCCATTTCTACCAAAATATGACTCCTTAAAGAGTGAGGTTTTATTCAAGGACTTCCATATAGGCCTTGCCAAAACTTTCTAAGAGTTGTCTTGCAGTCTAATGCTCTCTTCCCATTCTCTTCTTCTGTCCCTGTCATCTTTCAATAATGTCTGCTCTGCATTATGTTCTGAAGATACCCCTTGCCTTCTTCTATTCCTTGAATCTGAAATCTTCACAGACATCCCTAACTACAGACCCCTCACTATATAGAAAGAGCTCATTAAAATTTTTTTCATCAATGAAACTCATGTGAATGTGAAATTTAAAAAAAAATAATTCTTGAATTTTAAGCATTGAGGAGTAGAATTTGGAGGAGCACTGGACAGGAGTCAATGGAATATTATTCTTGTGATCCTAGTGATGACTGAAGTCATCTAAGGATCTAAGGAAATGATTTTGAAAAAATTCAGAAGCAGAGACATTCAATGCATGAGAAAGTCCTGGATTCCACATTTGCTAGTCTTTTGGATATGGAATTGGAGAAAGGTCAAAGATTACTTTATATCTGGATTGAGAATCAAAGCTCCCATTTGATAAAATAAGGGATCTGGAAATGAAAAAACAATATGCATTTTAACTAACATTGATTTTACTTTTTTAAAAAAAATATTTTTATTTATATCTAGGAGAGAGAGAAAGAGAGAGACAGCATGAGCAGGGGAGGGTCAGAGAGAGAGGGAGACACAGACTCTGAAATAGGCTCCAGGCTCCGAGCTGGCAGTCAGCACAGAGCCCGACGCGGGGCTCGAACCCACGAACCGCGAGATCATGGCCTAAGCGAAATTCGGACGCTCAACAGACTAAGCCACCCAGGCGCCCCACATTGATTTTACTTTAATAGTGCATGAATTGACATAACTTTCATGTGCTGCATTTATTACCAATAAAATTAAGTGTATTGTTAAAAGTGAAGCCCTAAACTGGGGTAGGTCAAATCAACAAAACATCTTGGAGAAAATGGAAATAAATGAACAGTATTTGTAAGTTGACTTCTTCATCATAAATTAATCTAGATGTTCATAAAGGGAAATTATCTGTCATAAAAAGAAGTTGGAAATTAGCACCAAAGACACTGTAAACTTCTATAATTTGTTTACAAACTCAAAAGAGATTTCATATTTAGAAATTGTATTAATTGAAGCAATTTATTCTGTAAGTTGGAAAAAGCACACAATACTGTTATAGATCTGTTTCCTGCTATGAAATGAACTGTTTTATATGTCAGTCACACTATGGAAAAATTAAATTTATTTCAATTTTACTGAGCTGCTTAGACTCCTGTATTATGCCTACAACTATTCCCTCTTAAAATAACTTCTAAAGAGTTCTCTGGAGGGTAATTATGGAAGAACAAGATATGATGTAAATTCTGGGGAAAATTAATTCATGTAATTAGCTTCCTGACAGAATAAAATAGGCATATTTCTGTCTTTCTTGGCAGTCTTTATTCATATACATGCACATTGAACATAATTTTAAACAAAATATGTACATATTTTTATTTTCATATTTCAGTTTTATATCACAAATTTCATTTTAAAATTTAACCAATTTATATCACTTCACCTGGTTTCTGTATCATAGTTTATTTTCTGTTACAATTATCCTTCAACAGTTCTCCCTGCTGTAACAATTATCTGCCTGATATCAGTGCCCCTTAGTCTATCTAAATCTACACTAAGCCTATTGCTTCCTTTACTCATGGGCTTTTCTGCACAATTATCCTCTCTCTTTTCTTGAATCAGTAATTTTTTTCCCCTTAAAAGTCATTTCCTGTGTCATTTGGGTCACCAGAGCATAGACATTTGGGTCACAAGAGCATAGATATTGAGACAAAGTTAGGAATGGATAAGGGTTGTTTTTGTTTGTTTTGTTTTTTAATTTTTTACAAATAGTTTATTGTCAAGTTGGTTTCCATATAACACCCAGTGCTCATAGGAGTGGATAAGGGTTTTGATAAGTGATTCCCATTAAAGATAGAAGTGAGAGAAAGTCAGATTGAACAAAGAAAGCAAGCCTTCAAGGAATGATGTGGATTTGCAGTCTGTGAAAGGACTGGGAAGAGAAATCAGGAATGGGCAGGGAGAGCCTTCATAATGATGTCAGCCTGACAGTTGATCAATTCAATGTGGAGCCATTCAACAACACAGATTGTCTGATAGAGAGGTCATACGTAGAACAGAAATGAATAGGCGACTTCTTGGCCAATGATCCAGGCATGACCATGGCATTGGCTTGAACATGGAGGTGAATTCTCAGCGCACTTCCAACTGGAGGCAGTCAACTAATTGTACTCTTGCACAGATATTTTTTTCTTGAAAGATTATAAAAATAGCAGATGACCTTGAATGTCACAGTATACTCTTTGTGCTACATGAATCAGCTTGTCTATAAATGTTTAAGGTTCCGCTCCTACAAAACTTTTCTGTGTCTTTCTTCCTGGAGAAATACCTAGAAGACAGAAATTAGTGGGCTGAACTACAGCCCCCTCACTGCAGTTAGTTTCTGGACCTCAATTACTACTCACTATTCTCCTCTTTCACTTTCCAGTCTTAATTTCTCTTACTATTTAGACCTCTGCTGTTTTCAATGGATTCTCAGGTATTGTGGCCCAAACATTCTTTCTGGAAAAGTCTGAGATCCTGTTTACCATACTTTTCTCAGGCCATATTGTAATCCCTACCATTCAGAGTCCCAGTTGGATAAAGGATTACTAAAAATCACCTAAGTAGATGACCTGTGTTCTGCTTACGATCTTCTCTGACCCAACTGTGTAATAGCAGCCCTAACTTCTCTTTCTCATTGGGGTCAATTACCCATGCAAAGCTGGGGACTCCTCTTTTTGCATGCTGGCTCAGTTACCAAAGGAGTCTAAATTGCTCAGGCAATAGCCACAGATTTCTAGTTTAAGGAATTTTTTCTGTATTTCCTGACGTAACTATATTACCTTTAGGATCAGAACTTCTGATCCTGCAAACCCCTGAGTTGCAGGGACAAAAAGTGCATCCCTCAGTGACTCACTGGAAATCATGGTAAGTGAAGCTACTCATCTATGCCTTTCTGTCTATACTCTTGTGTTCTCCATGTTGTGGACATAACACCATAGAGAGGTTTCAGGATCAGTGCATATACTATATCCTGAAGGTTAGAATACTATACTCAGAAAGTTGCTATTTCAAATGTGCCTTTAGAATGTCATTTGAACACTCTAGGAGGCTTGTTGCTTCTAAATGGTGCAATACACAATATGATGAGTTAATCACATGATTATGGACTGAATCCTATACTTCTTTTGCTCTGAAGTCAGTGTCCTGGTCAAACACTAATATCTGTGGTATTCCATACTTGTGATATTGCATAATTTATGTATAATGGTGTTATCTGAAGCCTTTCAGTCAGGAAAGGCAAGTCCATATCAGGAATAGGTGTCTTTTACTATGAGATGGAATTTCTTTTCTTTCCAGAATAGAAAGGGCACAGTATAATTGATTTTCCATCAAGCAGCTAGTTGGTTTCCTCAGGAAATAGTGTTATACTGGAGATTCAGGATTGATCACTACCATCGGTAGATTTGCTATTCAGAGGCAAAGGTAGCTAAAGTGCCCTTGAATAGAGGGATTCCATGCTATTTGGTATATGTGCAGCTTCCATTCCTGCCATTCAGGTCCCTGAACACATATCCATTTTTCCAGTTCTTAGATGGTGGAATGATACCAACTGGGCAAATCATTTGCTAGATCTAGGACGTCAAGTGATGTTGGGCTTTTTAACTTTCTTTCTTCTCTTGGTTCTCCTGTCTTCTAGACATTGATTAAATTTCTTTTGAGTCCAGAAAAGATGGATGTGAGCAACTTCAGCCCCAAGTGTATTTATAGTTCATAAGTCTAGGAAAGGAGACCATTTATTTCTTGGAATCAAGAATGACTCTCACCTGTTGAGGTCACATACTTGTCCTCAGTGTGATCTCTGAGATCTCATAAACTAGTCTGAATTAAATACCCATCCAATTTGTGAGTGAGGGTAAAGAGAATTTTCATGATAGATTGCTTTATCAGAATCATAGAGAATATTTAGGATTAGTTCTCCAAAATTAATCTGGATATAAACTCTATTCAAGGACTAGTGAATTAAAAAAACTAATGTCCACTATAAGCATCTTAATGAATATTTTTCTTTTTTGAATATGCTTTTGAGTATATTATATAAACAATAGTGGGTATATGCTTACATGAAGCCTAAACAATTAATATATTTTAAAAGGCCATATGCCATGTATGCGTATACCAATTTACCTTTTTTCCATACTTACTCATTATTTTATATATTTTAAAAGTACTGTAGGGAAAATAGTAGCTCATTATTTAATATTTTGAATATTTTTTCACAATATTATTTATTCACAAATAAAATGTGGAATATTTAATTTCTCAGTTTGGGTAAATATTGCTTCATATATATTTTTATTATTAATCAGTTGTCTATTCCTTCCCTTTGCTTGTCTATAGTCTATTGTGTATTCTATATACTGAAAAGGAAAGAACCTGCCAGTATATTAATATCAACACTTGTCATTTTAAAGCAAAATCCATGTCTGAGGATTTCCCTGACTACTGAATTTAAAATTGCAAAATCCCCAGAATTCCTATCCCCTGTCTCTGCTTCATTTTTCCTTGTATCACTTAGCTCCAATTAATGATTATTTATTTATTTTAATGCTTTCCTTTACCCCCAACACCCGTCAGAATGCTAACTCTGTTGCCATGAGGGCCAGATTTTCAAAATATGTAGTTAGTTCAAAAAACGAATACTCAGTACTCAGAACAGTGACTTGCAAATAGTTAAAGTTGAGATATTTATTGAATTAAAAGATTAATGATGTATTGGTTGATCAGTGACATTAAATTTCATATAGTGGTAAATAACTATTTATTGGTTGATACATAAGTGAGTAAATGGATAAATAAAAATAAAAGGATTATATTGGTCAGAGTTTTCCAGAAAACAGAAGCAATAAGATATATAGTGATATAGAAAAAGAGATTTGTTATAAGGGATTGGTTCCTGTGGTTATGGAGGCAGAGAAGTTCTCATGGTCAGCCATCTATAAGCTGGTCTGTAGTTCCAGTCCCAAATTGAGGCCCCAAGATAGGGGGTGGGGGGCAATGAAATAAGTCTTGCTCTGAGTCCAAAAGCCAGACAACCAGGAGCACCAATGTCCGAAAGCAGGAAAAGATGGATGTCCCAGCTCAAGCAGAGATTAAATCCACTTTTCTCCCATATTTTTTTTTTCTTTTAAGATCCTCAATGGACTGGATGATACCTACCCACATTGGTGAAAGCAATCTTCTTTGCCCTCAGTCTACCAATTCAGATGCTAATCTCTTGTAGAAACACCCGCAGAGACACACCCAGATATAATGTTTTAACAGATATCTGGGCATCCTAGTCAGTTTGACACATAAAATTACCATCTCATGGATAAATGAATTTCTGGTATACACTGACCATACTAAGCAGACAGCAGTGTATTATGATGCTGCATAGATTTTGCAGTTTAATGGCAAATTGACAATACCATCTTATATTTATACCCCTTATTTTTTTCAAAATATCTTAATATCATTCATAAAACACCCTTATGAGATGATCTGCCAGTATTCAATTTATTCTTCAATTTAAATTTAATCTCCTTTGCCCTGTTTTATGATACCACAACTAGAGCCTATAAACTTTTCTCCTTTGCCAGCTGGCATAATATTATGCTTTCTTTTAGAGGCTACCAGATGAGCACTGAAGGAGAAAGTATTTCTTTTACTGGTTCACGTGTTCCTGTCTCCTGGCTCCTGCATGATTTAGCAGCCAGGTGTGTGGAACATCTAGGGTAATCCCTTCCAATGGATTTCAACGACACCCCAGTGGCCACTTTTAATAGAGTTCTGGTATCACAGTGGGTGTTTTCCCATTTGCCAGCCCCAGCCTGTGGCAGCTTCATAAATTTCCCCATTTAGTGGGCACAGTCTATCCAACAAGATCTTAATTTGGTTTGTTGACGGTAGTAGTCTGCCATGTATGTATCTTTCTTGGACACTCTGCCTCAGCCATTGAGATAGTGGCCCTTCCCTATATCTGCTGTTCCCATAATCTTTGTGATTCTTTTTATCTCTTAGGAATTAATGGCCTACTTCTTCATATTATATTATATTATTTTAACCATTCAAATTGTAGAGTGGTTCCATCTCTTGACTTTAATCTGAATGACACAAACCTCTTGGACACATTTCAGATCACTAATTAAAATTGTCTCAGGTGGGGAGTTACATTTCCATGCTAAGACAAATATCTTCTTTTTTGTTGTTGTTGTTGTTGTTTGTTTTGTGTGTTGTTTTTTTTTTTTTAATTTATTGTTGAGAGAGAAAGACAGAGTGTAAGTGCGGTAGAGACAGAGAGAGAAGGAGACACAGAACCGAACCAGGCTCCAGGTTCTGAGCTGTCAGCACAGAACCCCAGGCTCGAACTCACAAGCTGTGAGATCATGACCTGGAAGTCAGAAGTTTAACCCACTGAGCCACCCAGGCGCCCCAACAAATAGCTTCTTTGAACCACAGTTTCTTTTACTTTAAAATGAGTAGCTGTGATGAACAAATGAAATAATCAGGGCAGAATTATAAAGAAATTATATAGATTTATAATATAATATCTTTTATATAAATATATTGTATATTAAACCAATTATATATTATAAATAAATATGTTTATTTAAAATAGTTTTATAATTAAAATATTTATTTTTATTTAAAATATGTATATTTATAATAAATAAACAAAATAAATATGTATATAAAATATATAATCATATATATAATTCCAGTTGAAAGAAAAGGCTCTTTGGTATACAAAAAACCTTGAGAATTTAACCTCTGTAATCCTCTTTTTCATTATACATAAATAATGAGAATGCAAAGGATTCTCTTTGTAGGGTTATTAGAAAGTCTTAGCTGGTGAGTAGGACATAGAAAGCATTCAGTACAAATTGTTTATTATTACTATTTTTATTACAATTATATTGAGATAGTGTCCTTTTTGCTCCCCAGCATTACACATAGGAAAAGCACAGAATATTGTCTGTGAGTGAATACACTTTCTTCTCCTGTTTGTCTGGGCCGAGTAGAAACTTTGATGAAATCTGTCAGACATTCAGTGACAAATCAAATCAGTCACTTGGTTGGAACATGTCTTCCAGCTGTAAGAACTCCAGTCAGTCAGCCACTGATAATCTACGTTCCCTGGGCACTCAAAATCTTTGGGGAAGTGAAAGTACCTCCCAAGAGTTTTCTTGCATTTATCATCCGTGACTTGGTAATTTATCCACATTTACCTTCAGGGAGATTCTGCCAGTGAGGTACTTTGAGAGAGCTTGACTGCAGAAACCAGGATAATAAATGAAGAAATACAGCTCATCTGAAAAAGTAAATCACTGTCATCACTCTGTTTGAATGTGCTCTGTTTGTGTGAATAGCTTTAGATTGTTCTATATAGTGCAAACTGTGATTCAAACATCAGGTTACTCTTCAACAGTGTATTGAATATGTGCTGGAATGATTTCATATAATGTCGATCTCTCCCATATAACATTGCTTTTTGTGACTTTCATTTAAAACTGACTAAAATAAGTTCACACTGATACCATTTTCTCAAGTGCAATTTTCAAAATAATTGATTGTATAAAAACTATTACCCCCCAAAGTAGCTGTAATTCTTAAGAAATTACCCTAAATATAGTTTTTAAAATACAGTTTTTAATCATTACCTTCATTTTTATGGGCTCACATCTGAATTGCCATTTATAGCATTAGCATTTTATATAGAGCATTTCTCAACTATTAACTTCTTTTCTCAGGTAACTTCAGGTCCCTTTGTATGGAATGATCGTAATTAAAGACCTTCTATTGTTGTGCCCGAATCGCGAGTCCCCAGAGACCTTCAAGGAGCCAACACCGATGCAAGTACATAAGGGTCTTTAATACAAGCTGGAGCAGGGGCTCACCCGTCTACTGGCGTAGCAGCAGCAAAGTGAAGCCCTGAACAATGGTGAGCAGGGTTTTTATGGGGTAAGGGACGGGGGTGTTACAGTGCACACGTTGTACATATTGCATCATCACATAAGCACCAATCATAATTGTACAACACCCATAGTAACAGTTTTGACCATTCAGTATCCGTGAGGCCTCCGTTACTTTTGGCAGGGCCCAATCATGACCTTTGAGAATCCTTTGAAAATGACCAATTATAAGATGAGCTCAAAGGGCCCACGTGGGGTTTTAGGCAAGAATCCTCAGTCCCTGACTCAGACCACAGGAATGTTACACATTTCTTTTGATTGGCTGATCCGAGGGTGGTCCTGAGGGTGGCTTCAGCTGAAGCTTTTCCTGGAACTGAGGCTACGTGGAGCCTGAGGTTGCTCTTAATGGAGGACTTAATTTCAGGCTCTTCGCTATATGACATAACACTCAAGTTCATTTGCCTTAGCTCCTCTTCCTAAATTTCCACTTTGAAAGTGGAATTAAGTTATCTTTAAACAAAGTTTCCTTTAAATTAATAAGTTTTTTTATGTGCAGAACTTAGAGAAACAATAATCAATACTTTGGCAGACAGAAGATTCCATTTTGTTTTAAAAGGAAAATGAAACTTAAAATAGGATGTTCTACCTTCGGGTCACCATTCTGCCACCTGTGTTATTGCCATGAGACTTTATTTGCTGTCTTGCATTTCAGTTTTGTTTATAAACAAAAATATATTACTGTTATACAGTCTACAAGGAAAATATAATTAATGCATCACAATTGTAATCAAATGATTAAGAATTGTCCCTGGCAGCGTTCGTGGGTGGCTCAGTTGGTTAAGCATCTGACTGTTGATCTCTGCTCAGGTCATGATCTCAGTTTGTGAGTTTGAGCCTCATGTTGGGCTCTGAGATGACAGCTAGGAGCCTGCTCAGGATTCTCTCTCTCCCTTTCTGTCTGCCCCATGCCCTCATCACTTGCTCTCTCTCTCTCAAAAATAAAAAAACATAAAAAAGTCTTTAAAAAAGATTAAAAAATGAAGATAGACTACTAATTTACTACTAATAAAATAGAATAATAAGATTATTATTTTAAAACTAAAAAAATAAAATAAAAATATTTCTTCACAGAAAAATAATGAATCAACCCACTTAGCTGTTAGAACTAAGATGTAATGATAAAATAAAAGCCGTGACAGAAAAAAAGCCTTTATGATCTAATTCAGCTAAATGGGTGCTAGAGAAGAAAAATTATAGGAGCAATGTTTTTGATGTTGCTGTTATTTTTTGTGATGCTTCTCTCTTAAATTTTATATCTAGTATCCATGGTACCTCCCTTACAATTTAAAATCCTGCTGAAAATATGACTGAATTGACTCCATCCTGCCATAACTGGAATGGTTCAGGCTTTCCATGTTTACTGGTGGTGGTGGTGATGAGGAAGAGGAATGTGAATTTTGTGTTCCTAGTAGAGGGCATGAATGGATGCTGAATGGCAAAACTGACTGGATGTGCTAGTTATGCTCTGTTTATTTTGCATATTTATTTACCATTCTTTTTAACTTGCTCTTACTACTATAACCTATATCATTTGGGCTCTGTCACCCTCTGGGGTGCAGATAGCCAATGGAAGGGACTGGCAGAATATCAGAAAATAAGAGAAAAAGTGAAGTAATGATTCCCAAGCCCTGTTCCTGTCATTTCCTTGTTGGTTTACTGTGGATCTGGTAGTGGCTGTGTTCTAAGGAACCAGCTTCTGGGGGATGGCTTATTTTCCATCATTTCTCTCCTGGCTACAGTAATCTTGTTCATGCCTCCTTATTTTAGGTCCAGATGTGGTAATGGTGTCTTCATGATTGCTACTGTCCTCATCACACCGAATACACTTTGGGTGAGTCATAACTTAAACCTTTCCCCTTGCTTATACCTCTGTAAGCAGTCCCTTCATTAAACCCTCTTCAGAACAAACCTTTGATGTACTCTGTGTTGTCTGCTGGGTACTTGACACTACCCAAATCAATGAATTTTTTCCTCAGTACATGTCACCTTCCTACTAATATTTTATCCTATAGACTCTGTCCATTTCCATCTAGACTTAACTTTCCTGCAGAAGGTACTTTTAACCTATGTTATTGGTAAGATTTCATAAAACGAACTTTAATTAAATAACAAACTTAGTTAAGAAAAGATTTACTGAAAATGATGTGGTTAAATACTGTACAGTGAAAAAATAAAAATGAATCCAGAACTGATGGCACAATGGTCAATAAAGTTACTTCAGCATGGCCTCATGGGCCCTTCCCTTTCTCAGAGAAATTTTCCATCTTAAATATCTTTTTTTTTGACATATTCGTGGAACATGTTTATTGAGCTGCTACAATCTTCCTACTATAACAATATAATGTAATTATGATTAGACTTGGAAGGGATTTTAGTGATCACAGTCCATTTCTTTATTTGGCTGATCCAGAAAACAAGGCCAAGAGTGAAGAAACTTGACCAAGATCTGCAGTTTATGACCAGCAAAGCCTGGTGTGGGCCCTTGACTCTAAGTGCAATGAGGGCATCCATGCGGTGACAAGACATACAGCTCTTATCTATAAATTGTCCTTATGATAAATGTGCTTTGGATTTTAAAAGTATATTTAACATAAGACATGTTATGGTATGTGACAATATTTATATGTATATTAATAGGAATACAGGTAGGAATAGGGATATCTATGACAATATAGAGCTGTAGATATGAAAATGTACATAGAGATATTCTAGAATAAAGAGGTCTGCTAGTAAGGGAGGAAAGGGATCATTCAAGGGTTCTGAAAAGGATTAATGATTAGCCCTGATCATTTACAACATTTTCTCCAAAGATCAGAGAAACAACCAGTAGTCCTGGCTCTGTCAAGTTCAATATGCTTTGTCATTCTTAGAATGTTCCAGTTGGTTTCACCAAGAAGGCATTAGACAACTGTGAATGGCCTGGAGGGATTACAACTGACTCACTACCTCTTCTTCCAGTGATGAAGACCAAAACATCACAATCACAGAGCCTCTCACAGATCTTGCAAGGGCTACACTTGGGAAGTGTTTTCAGAGAACAGGAGCCTTGAGCAAACTGCCCTTAGAGATTCTTTCTTAGATGATGGGACAGTAGGCAGCCTGAGGGATGAGCTCAGAAATAAAACACATAGAAAGGAAAGGACATGGAAGGGTTTTGGATTTATTACAGATTGATTCTGATGAACAGGTTGCTAAGAACACAGTGTAAAATGTGCAACAACCTTGTACTTTAAATCTTACCCTGATTATGGGGGAAAAACATAAAATCCTGGGATTTGGGCCATCAGTGTTGGAACAATTAAACACAAAGAACAAAATTAGTATCAAAACACATGTTCCTTTGGCAGCAGCAACTAATTCCTTGCTTTACAGTGGGTGGGGTAAGGTTGATTGGAGCCTAACACAGGAGCAGGACACAGGGGGATTTCTCAAAAAATGTACTGAAGGAATGATTACATGAGTGGAAGGCTGATATCACATATACCACACATTGAAAACAAAAGACTACCAATCACAGAAGAATCTCTCTGCAAAGACACGGAAGATTCTTCAGAATTTTGGAAGTGACTCAGACAGTATCATTATATTTTAGTGCATGGTTTGGATGAAGAATCCCCACTTCCTTACTTTTACAATCATATAATAACTGATAGATGAGTTTTATAACAATTATTTACTTTTCTGAATGAATTTAGTGGGATAACTGAAATAGAAGAGGTCATTTAGGGTTGTTGAAAGATTATTTCACTTTCTCTCTGATATGATGTATCCTTTGCCTCTGTGTAAACTTACCTGTGACCATTGATGGGGAAAATACTACTGAAGACAAGCAGTAGAAATTCTAAGTGTTTCAAAGTTAGAGAAAATATTTTCAAAAAATCTGTTAAGTCAAAAGCAAAAGTAGATTTGTTTAGACTCTAGATACAGTAGATTTACCTGTTTGTGTGTTTTGTTCAGTTACATTCTGGTCAGTTAAGGTCATCACATGGCATAACAAATTTGCAAATTTGTTAAAGAGGGAAAGGCTATGGGACTAACTGCTCAAATAAATACATCTTTTAGAAGAAAATGTGATGTGACACAAGTATGTAAATATGTTATAAACATTAATCTACATTAATTTCTCCATAATTCTGCACCATCATGTATTTTCTTTCACTTTAAATATATAGCACTTTCTGTGTATCTATCAGTCTTAACTATTACTTTATAATTATCTAACTACCCTTGAAGCCTGTTGAATGGTTTATAGACTGGGCTTCTATTGTGTAGTAACCTTTATTAAATGTTGGTCTGATGCTTACAAAATTGTTCCCTGCTAGAGGACCATGACTAATAGTAGTAAGTAGTAATCAATAATCCTAGAAAAATGCCAAACAGAGAAAACAACAACAAAACAAACAAAACCCACAGGTAGGGTATAATTCAGAGTGAGAAGTAAAGTAAGCCTTAATTATATCTATGTACTATATTACTATATTATTACTATGTTACTAATTATTATATATATGACTCGATTACTTTTTTATTTTTTAAATATTTATTCATTTTTGAGAGAGAGAGAGAGAACATGAGCAGGAGAGGGGCAGAGAGAGAGAGGGAGACACTGAACCCAAAACAGGCTCCAGGCTTTGAGCTCTCAGCACAGAACCTGACGCAAGGCTTGAACTCGTGAACTGTGAGATCATGACCTGAGCTGAAGTCAGGTGCCCAACTGACTGGGCCACCCAAGAGCCCCTACTAGATTATTTTTGAACTAGTGGTGGGTACAGACATTCTTGATATAACATTTAATATTCTTTCATATGCAAAATATTTTTAAAAATAAAAAGTAGATTCAAATAAGTTCAGCATAGCTTTATACTTATCCCAAGTGGTATGACCCCATCTTTGGGATTCCAGTGTGTGTATCTGTGAGGGCTGATGTCCCCACCAACACCAACAAATTCTCGTACACCAGCAGGATGTCCAAGAATTCAACTCAGTTCAGACACTTTCTACCCAGAGATAGTATCAAATTCCACTGATAAGAGTTCAGTCCTGCAAGACCACACCACCTCCAACTTCAGATGCCAGTTGCAAGTCCAGGTTGTTTCTTGTACTTTTGATTTACTAGCTGTAGATCAGAAGGTCCCAGGATCTTCTTTTTGGTACTTTAATTACTTATTACTTATCTACAGTGGTTTACACAACTCACAGAAACATTTTACTTACTAGATTACTAGTTCATTATAAAAAGATATAACTCAGAAACAGCTAGATGGAAGAGATGCCATGGGCAAAGTATGGGGAAGGGCCACAGAACTCCCGATAACCTCTTCAGTCACCTCACTTAAGCACCTCCATATGTTCACCAACCCGGAAGCTCTCCAAACCTCATCCTTTGGGTTTTTATGGAAACTTCACTATATTGGCATGATTGATGAAATCATTGATAGTTGGAGTCAGATTCAACCTCTACTCCTGTCTAGAGGTCAAGAGGTAGGACTTAAAGTCCTACCCTTGAGGACAGGTTTGGTTCCCTTGGCAACAAGCCACCAACAATGTATGACCTAGGGGAATACCAAAGGTCATCTCATTAACATAATAAAAGACACTTTTATCTTTCTTACCATTTAGGAGATCCTAAGGTTTGTAGAAACTCTGTGCTAGAAATTTTTTATTATAAATCACAGTATCACATTTCACAATTTCAAAATGACAGCTTTTGTTTATTTTCTTTCACAATTTCAAAATTATGTGCCTGTATTTTAAGTTCTACTTTAATGAAATATAAATATGGTTCATATTTGGAGTCCATGATTTAGCACTGAAGATAGAAGAAAATAATTTCCTTAATTAAAATGGATGAATTCTTTTGGTTATGGGAAAAATTACATAACATTCACAAGAGTATTTTTTTTAATATTTTTATTTATTTCTAGGAGAGAGAGAGAGAGAGAGAGCGTGAGCAGGGGAGGGTCAGAGAGAGAGGGAGACACAGACTCTGAAATAGGCTCCAGGCTCTGAGCTGGCAGTCAGTGCAGAGCCTGACGCGGGGCTCGAATCCACGAACCGTGAGATCATGACCTGAGCGAAAGTCGGACGCTTAACCGACTAAGCCACCCAGGCGCCCCTTCACAGGAGTATTAAAAAGAAATTATTTGTGAAAGAACTCCAAGTGCAGGAAGATAATCTGTTCTAGGTCATAGGTTACAGTGAAGACCCAGATAAGGTAGAGAGATATAAACAGATTTTATTTCACAGAATATAAGTGTAAATTAAAAGCAAGCTATTAAAATAAAGGTAATTAAAAGCTATTAATAATGAGCAAATAAACTAAAACAGGAGACCATGATAAGGGGGTTTGACATAGATTGATGGATTCAGAGTTCTCCAAGGTAGAAGTTAATGATTCCGGAGTGAGTAGTATTCTATGTAGGAAAGGTGACATTGAACACTGGCATGTGAGGGTATGAAGCATTTTAAAACACACATACAAGTCTCCTCAGCTAAAACACAGCCTTTTCCTATTCTTTTTCAGAGTCAGGTCTCAATAAATTGAAATATACTAACCTTACCTGATCAATCTTTTTGACCTGCATCCACTGAACTCCATCCTTAGTTTGATTTGCATCTATTTGCTCATTATTTGATTTACCTAGTAAAGTGCCTCATATAATATGAGAGCATATAAAGGATAGAGAAGGAATGGAAGGAGAGAGGGAAAGGTAAATGGGTAAATATAAAAGGGAGTTAGAAATGAAAAAACAAAAATGAGAGACGTATTCTTATAAGTTTATCCAAATAGATAAATTTTTCGTGAAAATTACTTTATCCTGATACTTGTGTGATTCCTCTCCTTTAAGAAGATTAATTAACGTTCTTAAGCCAAGCCATTTTAAATACATGATCAATATAGAATAGTTTTATCAACTACCTGCTCATTATTTCACAACCTTTTTGATTGACAAGGGAATATATCTCCCAAAGGCTCTCATATTGGTTCTTCTTACTCACTTGGTAGTATAGTCATATTTGAAACACTAAATAAAATATTGTCCCCATCTTTAACCAGAATATTACTTGTTCAAATCAATACCCATATCTCTACCAAGCTCATACTAACAGAGCATAATATCTTAGCAAGTATTAGGTATGTGTGGTTATATAATTGGAAAAAGTAAAATGATAATTGAGGGGTGCCTGGGTGACTCATTTGGGTAAGCATCCAACTTCAGCCCAGGTCATTGTGTCACAGTTTGTGGGTTTGAGCCCCACTTTTGGCTCCGTGCTGACCGCTCAGAGCCTGGAGCCTGCTTCGGATTCTGTGTCTCCCTCTCTCTCTGCCCCTACCGTACTCGCACTCTATCTCTCTTTCAAAAATAAACATTGAAAAAAATTTTAAAGGATAATTAAACTGCACATTTTTAACTTTATTGTGTTTGATATAATCCCCTTCATTTTTAAATTACCTTATGAGGTATGATTTATAAGTTAAAAAAAAAAAACCTCTGAATTTTTAATGTATAGAACTCAGTAAGTTTGGAGATAAGTATATACTCATGCATCATTATCACCATGAAGGCCAAAGACATATCCAGTCCATCAACTGACAAAGTTAAGGGCAAAGTTTCCTCTTGCCCTCATTGTTATTGTTATTATTATGTGTGTGATAGGAACTCTAAACATAAGGTCTATAATCTTAACAAAATTTTAAGGATACAATACAGTATGACTAGCTATTAACACTATGCTGTGTACTAACTCTTCAGAACTTATTTATCTTGCATAACTGATTGTACTCTTTGATTATCAGCTCCCCATTTCCTTCTCCTCCCAGCCCCTGGCAATCCCTATCTATTCTCTGTGTCATTAGTGTGATTACTATAGAATCTACAACTGAGATCATACAGTATTTGTCTTTCTGCATTTGGCTTATTTCACTTAGTATAATGTCCTTCAGGTTCATCCATGTTGTCACAAATGGCAGGATTTCCTTCTTCCTAAAAACTGGATAATATTCCATTGCATGTATATCCATGCTCTTTAAATTTATTCACCTATTGATTGTTTCCATATCTTGTCTATTGTGAATTATCTGCAGTGATCATGATAGTGCAGGTATCTTTCAAGATCCAGATTTCAATTTCTTTGGGAAAATATCCAGAAGTAGTATTGCTCAATCATATAGTAGTTCTATTTTTAGTTTTCTGAGAAACAATTATACTGTTTTTCATAATGGCTATACCAAATTACATTCCCACAGCAGTATACCAAGGTTCCCTTTTCTCCATATCATTGGCAACGCTTTTTGCTTTTTATCTTTTGTTTGTTGAATAGCTATTCTAACAGATATGAGGTGATAATTCACTGTGATTAATTTCACTGAGGTTATATGTCAACCTGATGAATAGTGCAGTTGAACAACTGTTTCAAACATTTCAATAGTTTGAAATATCTTCAAATTTGACCCAGTTTTTGGGCAACACAAAAATCTTGTGTGTGTGTGTGTGTGTGTGTGTGTGAACGCATGTGCATGTGTTTGAGGTATAGGGCTTTTTTGTTTTTTTGTTTTTTGTTTTTTCAAACTTTTGATTTAGCCCCTCATTATATATATGGCTCACGAATATTTTCTACTGAAGTGCTACCTTTTCACTCCGTTTCCTTTGTGATACAAAAGCTTTTAGTTTGATATAACCTTACTTATTTTTTATTTTGTTGCCTGTTCTTTTGATGTCATAGTCAAAAAAATATTGTAAAACAAATGTTAAGGCCTTTTCCTCTATGTTTTATTCTTGGAGATTTACAGTTTCAATCTCAGTATTCTAAGTCTTTAACACATTTGAGTTGATTTTTGTGTATGGTGTTTGATATGGGTCAATTTCATTCTTTTGCTTATGGATATCCAATTTTTCCAACATCATTTATTGATGAGACTAACCTTTCCCTATTTTGTGTTCTTGGTATCCTTGTCCAGATTAATTGGCTATATATGAACTGGGTTATTTCTAGGCTACTCTTTTTTAAAATTTTTGTATTTTTATTATAGCAGAATTCATATAACATTAAACTTAATTATTTTTATGGAACTTAATTACCAATAGCCAACTCTTGACCAGAAACCTTACCAATAACATAACCAGTTGATGAAAACATATTTTGTATGTTACATGTATTATGTGCTGCATTCTTACAATAAAATAAGCTAGAGAAAAAATGTTATGCAGAAAATCATAAGGAAGAGAGAATGCATTTATAATACTATATTGTACTTATCAAAAAAATCTATATTCATCCACATAGACCCATGCCATTCAAACCCATGTTGTGCAAAGATCAACTGTAGTTTGAAATCAGGAAATGTGATGTCTCAAGTTTTGTTCTTTTTAGGATTGTTTGGCTATCTGAGGTCTTTTGTAGTTCTGTACCAATCTTAGATTTGTTTTATTCTATGTCAGTGGAAAATGCCATTAGGTTTTGATAGGGATTGTATTGAATCTGTAGATTGCTTAGAGTAGTATGGGTATTTAATAATATTAAGTTTTCCAGTCTATGAACATAGAATATCTTTCCATTTACTTGTGTCTTCTTTAATTGCTTTCATCAATATCTTATACTTTTAAGTATGCAGATCATCCACCTTCTTTGTTAAATTTATTTCTAAGTATCTTATTCTTTTTGGTACTATTGTTAATAGGATTGTTTTCTTAATTTCTCTTTCACATAGTTGATTGTTAGTAGATAGTAATACAACAGATTTTTGTATGTTGATTTTGTGTCCTACAACTTTCCTGAATTTACTTATTAGTTCTAGGTTTTTGGGAGGTGGCATATTTAGGGTTCTCTATATATAATATCATGGTATCTGTAAATAGAGACAATTTTTCTTCTTCCTTTCTGATTTGGATACTATTCATTTATTCATTTATCTGATTGCTCTGGCTGGGACTTTCCAGTCTAAGGTGAATAAAAGTGGTGTGAGTGGGCACCCTTGTCTTATTCTTGATCTTGGATGAAAAGTTTTTATGTTTTTACCATTAAGTAGTATGTTAGTTGTGGGTATGTCAAACATAACATTTATTATGTTGAAGTATATTCTTTCCATATCTAATTTTTGAGAGTTTTTATCATGAAAGAGTATTGAATTTTATCAAATGCTTTTTTATGCTTCTATTGAGATGATCATATGATTTTTATCCTGAATTTTTAATGTTGTAGATCGAATTTATTGGTTTACAAATTGAACCATCCTTGCATTCCGGGGATAAATTTTACTTGATCATGGTATATAATCCTCTTAATGTGCTGCTGAGTGCAGTTTGCTGATTCAGTTTATTTAGTTATCATTAGTCTGCTCAGGATATTCTCTTTCCTCATCATTCAGTCATGGTAGGTTGTATGTTTCTAGGAATTTTTCCATTTTTTTCTAGGGTGTTCATTTTATTGGCATAAAGTTCTTCATAGTAGTCTCACAGTTCATTGTATTTCAGTGGTGACTGTACTGTACTCTCTTTCATTTATAATTTTATTTATCTGAGTCTTCTCTTTTTTTCTTAGTCTAAGAGTTTGCCAATTTTGTTTATCTTTTCAAAAAAACAAAAATAGCATCACAACATAACAAAACTTATTGGATGTAACTCAAGTAGTTCTGAGAGGGAGTTTTATTGTGATAAACATCTACAATAAGAAAAAAGCAGATCTCAATAAAGAACTCAACTTTACACATCAAGAAACTAGAAGAAGAACAAACTACAACCTAAGTTATCAGACAAAGGAAGTAATAAAGGTTAGAGAATAAATAAATAAAATAGAGACTAGAAAAACAATAGAAAAGATACAGAAAAATGTGAATTATATGTTTTAACCAAGTCTTATATTTGTTGCTGGGGCGTTGCCCTATTTCCCACCTTCTATACCAATTGACTGAATCAGTGGGTCTCTATTTCCACACTGTAAGTCTAACCAAATCACATTATATCTCCTGTAGGCCCAGTGATTTGGAGCTTATTTAACAGTTTCCTACAAAATAAAAAATGTGTTGTATCACTTTTCATCCTTTGTCACTAATAAGAGACAGTATTTTGATGACATATTTTGTTTTTGGAGGCAATGATCTACATATGAGTATATTACTCTAAGTAATTTACCTAATTACCCTAAGGTTGTCAGATCTGAATAGACTTCAATACAAGAGAAGATTCTTCAACAGGATTTTTTTTAATCAAAACTTTGTTATACTTGACAAATAACTACTATCAGTGAATGGGACATTACCAGCAAGGACTAGTTAGATTATCTTCCCAGATTGGCTCTCATAGGAAGGAGTCTATGATACTATTTTTTAAAACTTTCTGGTCTCGTTATTTTTATATACAGTGTTGTTTAAATAAGTTTAAGCATAAGTTTATTCCCAAAGGCTCCTACTCATAAGTTTACAAATAAATGTGTTAACAAAGATGTTACTTGAGGGACATGTTATACTAGTATCATTTTTTGATATTTCAATTAGCCCATGTCCCTGATCCCTAGTGTCCTCTTGCCATATACCAAAATCTTGAATTGCCTAAATTCTGTATGTCAAATCAGTAACAACAATAAAATCCCATATATTCTTCCTTCCATTCTTTCCTATTTTTGCCATTTCCTTTAAGGTTTTAACTACCTTCAAAACTGGAAGTCTGTTTTTATAATAAAATCTTTTAAATAAAGTAGCTCAGAATAAACAGATAAAAGGCTATCACAACAGAGTTTGGTCACTCAAGGCCACCTTTTATTTAAGAAGCAATAAATGACTCCACGAAAGACAACAGGAGAAAATATCCATTTTGTTATTTAATCTTATTTCATTCATTCAGAAAATATTTATTGAGAATCTACTAAATGTCCTTAAGGTACTGAAAAAGGCTAACTTCATATTCTGCATGTGTTTGAAGCAAAAGGAATAGATAATTCATGCCAGGTTTCTTTATCTGTATTGACTCTACACTTAAACAAATATTTTTATGATGATGATCATCATCATCATCATTATTTTAAATTATTCCATCCAATATGGATAATATTCTTTTTGGAATTGTTTTTGCCCTCTAGAGTATTCATTAGAGTCCTTGAGGTTAGATTTTCCTCTATGAATCCCAACCCATTTTTGCATTAAATTTTTAATGACTTTATAGTTCACATTATTTAAAATAAATTCTGTATTCAATGTAAGATATAATTCATTATAATTCAAAATAATATAGAATTAAATGCAAAAGTTACATGTGGATTGACAAATTAGTAGAAAGATTAACATATACAAGACACTGATAGTTCAAGATTAATCTAAGATAGTTCAAGATTATTAGATTAATATTTATAGAGATTAATATTGTATTTCAATGATTAATAATATTGATATTTATTATCTCCATACAAAAAACAAATTCCACCTCAGCTCAAAGAGAGAAGGCTTTCTGTATCACTGAAAATATATTTGACTGAATTTTCATTTGTTGTGCCTCGGTATTTGTGGGTTTCTAGACAGATAGGGACAAATACCAGTTTTAGACATGTTTAACATGTAATATCATGATTAATATGTAGGTGACACAAGCCTCTGTATCATAAAATGACAATCTTTGAGAAAAATGAAATAATAAAATGAATAATGTATTCATAAAGGATGAGCAAGATAGATATAAATTAAACTGATTCACTGACATTAATTTTTAAAGTTTCAACTTTGATTTAATGTTACATCATAGTACTCAAAATCAAGAAACTTTTAAACTCATTTCAACAGTATATAACCTAGTGGTTAAGAGCTTGGGATGGAAAGATATTTCATATCTATGGATTGGAAAAATTAATATCAAAATGTTCATACTACCCAAAGCAATCTATAGATTTCATGCAATCTCTACCAGAATCTCAATGGCAGTTTTATAGAAATAGAAAAAAGAATTCTAATATTTTTTATGGAACCACAAAATGTGGTAAACAGCCAAAGCAATTTCGAACAAGAACAAAGCCAGAGGCATCACACTTCCTGATTTCAAAATATATTACAAAGCTATAAATAATTGTATAACAGTTATGAAGCTTAAAGATATTAACTAAATGAAAAAAGCCAGTCACAAATACTACATGATTCCACTCAGATGTTTCACCTAAAGTAGTCCAACTCATAGAAGCAGGAAGCAGAATGGTGGTGACTAGGGGCTGGGGGGAGGTGGGGAAATTGGCAGTTGCTGTTCAATGCTACAGGGTTTCAGTCACAAAAGATGAAAAAGTTCTACAGATGTGCTGTACAACATTGTGCTTAAAGTTAACAATATTGTACTGTACACTTGAAAATGTGTTCAGAAGTCAGACTTAATGTAATATATAAACTTTATGATAGCTACAATTCTTGGGAATGGTCATAGTGTATTTTTTAATGTTTATTATTTTTGAGAGAGAGAGCATGAGTGAGGGAGGGCCTGGGAGAGAGAGACACTGAATATGAAGCAGGCTCCAGGCTCTGAGCTGTCAGCACAGAGCATGAAGTGGGGCTTGAACCCATGAACCATGACATCATGACCTGAGCCAAAGTCAGATATTTAACCAAATGAACCACCCAGATATCCCAGTCATAGTGTACTTTAAAAGTATGTGCCCAGTGAGTGAGGATGGAGAGCAGTGTGAGCAGTGAACAGAAAAGGGATCAGAGAAATAGACAGAATCCAGATGTCAGATGTGGGGAGAAATTTGGATTGTAAGTAATTGGGAGCCTCTGGAATTACAAAAAAAAAAAAAGAATGACATGATCAAATTTTTTACTTTCTTCTCCTTAGCTCTCCTCTTCATTAAGAATTTAATTCAGTAATTTAATCCAGAAATGCCCATATGTATAGCCCCTCAGAAAGCAGTTTCTGATACTGAAATAAGAATTACTGTGGAATTTGGCATTTTCTTAAGGGATACAAAACAGAACTTCACTGAATTTCATCTCAGCTGTATTTCTTAATCTTCCTTGTAGACACAGAACAGCCTGAAGCACACTTTATATTATATTCAAGAAATCATCCAAATTGAAGTCCTTTAATGATCTGTCCAACAGCTAGCTCATCACAAATTGTCACTGTATGAGCCCTGTTACAACCAATGTTACTGGCCTAATCTTTATTTCACAATACACTGAATTTGATGAAGACAAATTTATTGCTCCTGAAGCTTATTCCTCCTGTTGGAAAAATTATCTGAAACTTGGAAATAGGCAAACCAGACAAGGTGGGTTTTTTATTTTTGTTTGTTTTTTAGTGCAATTCTAGGCTTCCAATTTTGTTAAAATTTATATAGACTGGGATATTATCGTGTAAGGACAGATATTAACTCACAGATTTTTGTTAGGTCAAGAGGAAAATCATTTCTTTCTGCTGAAACAGATAACCTGAGAGGCTGTGGTTTATAGCCTTGCTGGACTTTAATTAGATTTCTGCATAAATCAGCATCCTTAACCCACCATTTCTTTGTTAAATTTTTTTATATACACTTAGCTTCCCAAGTGCTCTTTGAACTGTACATAATATCTTAGTGGGTTTTTTTCTTAATTAATGAGTTTAATAAGGCTTTGATATGTATGTGTTTTGCATTTGTATGGAGTAATTATTTTTTTTTCCTTTTGAAAATTATACTTTTAAATCCCTCAGATCTCGTTTTTCATGATCAAGGCTCTAGTTCCTTCTTATCTCTACCCCAATAGACATCCTCAGGTTTCTGTAATACTTAAAGTACAATGTCAAAATGAAAACTTATTTTTAAGGAAAAATATTATCACATTTGATTATGATTTACAAGTATGTAGCAAAAAACAATGACACTAGGAGCTTCCAAAAAAGGCTGCTGCTATGGAGATCCCCCATGCAGGATGATTAGATGATTATTAGAATGATGATTATTATTTTCAGTTGTCAGTTACCACCTGAAATATTATTATACATTCAGGCAGGAAGAAAACATAAAACCCATTAAGATGCCAATCTGAAGACTAAGTGGCACAGTCTGGCATGTTATTTGCTATGTGAGAGGTAGATCAAGAGGGAGGTAAGAAGCAAATTTGCTTCAATACTAGCCAAAAAAAAAAAAAAAAAAGGAGAAGGAGATAAGAAGAAGGAGAAGGAGAAGAAAAGAAGGAGAAGAAGGAGAAGGAAGAGGAGGAGGAGGAGAAGGAGAAGAAAGAAAAAAGGCAAGTACTGGGGAATAAATACCTCCTTTGTAAGGAATTTGTAATCTACCACTTTTTCCTTGGAACAAGACATATTTGGATAACAAGGTAGAACTCCTATAAAGGGGGTGTATCTAAAAAGCATCGATTACATAGGTGGTATGACATATATATGACAGTGATTCTTAAAATTGAGTGTGTGTTGATCCTTTATGAGTATGTAATAAAAAAGCAGTGCTGAGCATCTAGCTTGAGAAAATCTCTTAGAGTCTATCTAGGGTATGATGCATGAATCTATGTTTGTGATAACTTATTATTCAGATGCACTTGTCATATCTAACATTTCAATGCTAAGATAGTTCAGGCAACATTGTTTTTTCACTTTAATCTCTGTTCCACTTTCATGTGACCTCAAATAAGTCAACCTATATTCTTTGTGTGGCTAGCATAAATAATGTCAATCCGAAACATATCTATACTATGTTTATATGTATAAATCTTTCTTTATATATTATCTATCTATCTATCTGTTGTGTCTATCTATCTCTCTCTCTATCTACTGCCTATCTTTTGACCTATCCTTATTTTAAGTCCTTGCACCATTCTGGTTAGGATAATTTATGCCTCTCCTTTCTTTGATTTTCTATGTATTCAGACTCTTTAATATTGTCTAAAATCCTTATTATTCTCTCTGAGGTAGTCTACTAATTTGGAAGGGAAGAATAAAGTGAGAACACCTTTATACCCCATTAAATTTTAAATATTCATCTCAAATGCCCACCTATTTTTCTGAACACTTCATCATCACTCAACAAAAGCTTTCCCTATATTGCCATGTAACCTTGGTTTTTTTAAAAAAAATATGTCAGTCCCTTATTATACTTGATAGATCTAACCATTGTTATTTATTTATTTTTAATATTTTATTTATTTCTGACACAGAGAGACAGCGTGACCAGGGGAGGATCAGAGAGAGAGGGAGACACAGAATCTGAAACAGGCTCCAGGCTCTGAGCTAGCTGTCAGCACAGAGCCCGACGCAGGGCTTGAATCCACAAACTATGAGATCATAACCTGAGCCAAATCGGACGCTCAACCGACTGAGCCACCCAGGCGCCCCTAACCATTGTTTTTTAATCTGAAGAAAAGTTGTTGGTATGCACACACATACTACACACACACACACACACACACAAACACACACACACATTAAAATCTTGTAGGAATACCAAATATGTCAGAGTAAACAAATGATTACACCAGAAAAAAATGTATTGCCAATTGTACTAAGAAAATTGCTGAAGTACTAAGAAAATTGCTGAAATCCTAATAAAATTGTTCAGTGTATTATTCCATGTATTACTATTAATAGGATATTAAATTACCAAACTAGGCTAGGTAATATTCATACTATAGCTATCTTTGGTAAGCCTCAGTCACCCTTTTAAATTTGATCTTTTTAGAACACTACTTAGAAGTTTATAATGCATTTTTACCTTTCATTATCTCATTTGGTCCTTCTAGTAATCTTATGAGATAAGGAAGGAAGTTGTGGATCTTATTCGGTTATAGGCAAAAGTGGTTAATTTTAGGGAGGATGAATGAATTGCCTCAGTTCACAAAGGTAATTGCCCTGCAAGGGGCAGAATCAGATTTAGACTGAAAATATATTACGCAAATTTAAGAGTAATTCTCACTATAGTACCATAAACAGGAAGTAATGGGACCAATGGGAAAGTCTGCTTTTCATTCATTTATTCCAGCATTATTTATTGAGCCAATACTTTGTGTCACACCCTAAAAATACTGCCATTGATGAAAGAGATAAAATTCCCCCTATCAAGTAGATTATATTTTGGATAGCCAAAAAAACTCAACAAATCAAGATATATTGTCACATAGTAAATATTATGATGATATGGAGATATAATGACATAGATAATTACAGACATGGAGATAACAAGTAGAGATACTATTTTAGATAGGATAATCATTGCACACATTTCTAATAAGGTAATATTTGAATGAATCCTAAAAAGGAATGAGACATTTTCTATTGGAGGAATGGCAGCCAAAGAGAACAAAGAGTGCAAAGACCCTGAGACAAGTGATATTTGGCACCTCCACTCAGGGTGACCTGAGCCAAGTGAGCCATAGATAGAATAGTAGATGGGGCCAGGAACGGCACAGTAAGTAAGGTCTAATACACCATGATGAAGATATTTTATCAGTTCAGTGGGAAACCATTTGAAGGTTTTAGAGGGAGGTGTGCAATAATTTCATTTATGCTCTTAAAGAGTTGTGTCATTTTGTACCTTATAGACTAAGGAGAAGGGGTGAGCAGAAGGATATAAGGGATAATTATAGTCATTCAAGAAGTTTATAAAAGATTTAATTTTAAGATTTCTATGAATTTTGTAAGATCCAAACCCTTCATGAGTTGTTCAGTTCTATAGAAATTCTGTCAGTTATTTCTTTCAAATAAAGTTGATTGTGAATCAGCAATCATTTAAAAAGTGATGGTGGAAGGAGAAGAATTAGTGTATTTATTAGATAGTGAAGCTTTAAAGTTGGAATAAAGGAAAATTGAAAAGGAAAGCAGATGTCCGATTTTCCAAATGAGAATAAAAATCTCATTTGAAAAAAGATATGGAAGTTAGTAGAATCATTTCTACTATAAAATTTGAAGTATGGTTCTTTTGATTGTCTTATCAGTATGTTAAAGGTCTCATCTTCCCCTATAAAATGTCAAATAAAACTTGTAACTTTAAAAGTTTATTCTTGGAGAGCCTGGGTGGCTCAGTCAGTTGAGTGTCCCTCTCTTGATTTTGGCTCAGGTCATGGTCGCAGGGTTGTGGGATCGAGCCCTGTGTCAGGCTTCACACTGAGCGTGGAGACTGTTTAAGATTCTCTCTTTCCCTCTCCCCCATTCATGCTCTCTCTCACTCTGAAAAATAAATATATTAAATAAGTAAATAAATGTTTACTCTCATGTCTAATCAGTTTAAAAAAAAAACTTTCCATTTCTCATTGGAATTATATGTTAATGAACACAGAATAAAATTAAGAAAAATAATATTGTAATGGTTAACTTTTAAATTTCATGTTAAAACAAGAAGTGCTACTAACTGCTATCTTTCTACCAAAATTTCAAAAATGACAAATAAATAACTTCTTAACTCTCAAAATAGGAAGAGAATGAGTTTCATAGAAAACTTACTTTGTTATCATGTTTCTCATTTTTCTCCATCATTTTTTTTCTACATCTAGGGAATGTGAAAATTTTCCCACAACTAATACTTATATGTGGATCAGTGTGCAGGAAACCCAGACTTAATCTTTCTCTTCATCTGTAAACCAGAACTTCTTCTCAACATTGATATAGCAGTGAAATGAGATAATATATACAACTCAACTCAAGAAGTAAATATTGAAATTGCTTAACAGCATGAATTTATTTCTGGACCCTTTAGTAAGGTAACATAATATAATGTAAACAACTATGTTAGGCTATCTAAGGTTAGAATCCCTTGAATACTTATTAGTTGTGTTCACTTGGGGGAAGTTACATCATCTAACTGATGTTCTGAATTATCAACTTTAAAGCAAACAAAATTATAACCTTTTAAAAGGATTGTTAAATGTTAAGTTAGACTGTATAGATAGGTAGATAGATGACAGATAGGTAGATAGATAGATTCCTTATATGAAGATTCTTGCATAAGGTCAAAAGATTGAGCACAATTAAGCTCAGTTGAGCTTATCACTTTAGTTTCTTTCCTTCTACCCCTTCCCCAGTCTTCCATTAAAGTCTGCCTTATAGCAATGAATATATGAGAGTACAGTTTATTATCTTGAGATTATCAAAAGATTTGCTACTGATTTTCCTCCAAGCCTGTGGGTTTGTTTTGCTTCTCATTACTTTTCTATTTATAATTCAACACAGCAAGGGAAAATTACCTCAAACATTTTGCCTTCTTGAGAAATATTCTCTCAGATGTTTTTTTCTTCCAATTTTCCTTCCATTTTTAAGTAGAGCTTGTGCCAGAGAATCTCTATTTTTTTATTAGTTTAAACTATGTTTATTTATGTTTATTCACAATAAATAAAGACTGATACTATCATTTGTTTTTGTAGTAGAAAAGATAGAGTGGATTATTAAATTTTCATCATCAATTCTTGTTTGAATTGAATTTGATTCAATTCTATACTGTCTGCCTCTTGCCCTAATCCTGGATTTCTATTTATTACTTTGCTCTAGAAGGCAAGGTACCAGTTTAATCTATTAAGACTTTTCTCAAACGTAAATTGTGTTTTCTCAAACACAAATAAATAACTCAGGATAATTAAGTTAAATATATATAATGAAGCAACTAGAAGTTCTAGTTTGTAAGAAATATATATACATATACATAAGGTTAGAATCCCTTGAATACTTATTAGTTGTGTTCACTTGGGGGAAGTTACATCATCTAACTGATGTTCTGAATTATCAACTTTAAAGCAAACAAAATTATAACCTTTTAAAAGGATTGTTAAATGTTAAGTTAGACTGTATAGATAGGTAGATAGATGACAGATAGGTAGATAGATAGATTCCTTATATGAAGATTCTTGCATAAGGTCAAAAGATTGAGCTTTTTTGACCTCATATATATATATATGAGGAGGAGAAGAAAACTTTTTAAAAAACCAACACTATGGATGCTTGGGTGGCTCAGTTGGTCAAGCGACTGACTTTGGCTCTGGTCATGACTTGCGGTTCTTGGGTTCGAGCCCCGCATGGAGCTCTGTGCTGACAGCTAGCTCAGAGCCTGGAGCCCCTTTCAGATTCTGTGTCTCCCTCTCTCTCTGACCCTCCCCTGCTCATGCTGTCTCTCTCTCTCTCTCAGAAATAAATAAAACATTAAAATAAAAAAAATAAACATTAAAAAATAAATAAATAAAAACCAACACCAATATCTGTATGTCATTTAACTTAAATGAGAAAGTTTGGAGGCTGGAAACAAGAATAATATTAGAATATTCTAAAGGGAAATAATGGATATCAAGAATCATGTTGCTTAGAAATACAATTTTGCATTTTTAGCAAATTTTTCAATGATAGTATTACCTGAACCAAATAGTATTTGCCACTTTATTAAATTTCCATTTATTAAAACATTATTTTAAAACTACATTATGATTCAGGAAACGTGAGAAATAAACCAAAACAGGACAAAAGAAAAAAACATTACAAGATGAAACACTAGTTGCTTGACTCAACAATGATTGAATACAGTTGTGGAGCCTATACTGTAAATATGAGACTCATAGGCAGTACAAGACTTGCAGATTGTGATACAGATTAACCACTAACTGTCCAGGTAACTCCTGGGAAATAACACCTTTTTTTAACCTTAATTTTCTCATGTGAAAAGTGAAAAGTAAATGGTAAATATATTACAATCTATAGTGCTATTTATCTTGAAAAGTATGGAATTATATTAACAAAATTATTAAATATATATTAAAGGCAAAAGTTTTGCTAGATGATGAAGTTAATACAAAATTCCCATGCCAACTAGTGACAAATTGCTAATAATCTAATGCAAGAAGAGAAATCTTATAAAAGTAACTAAGAAAGCTCTATATAAGTATGCAGATAGGCTTTGATAATCTACTAGTATAAAAAGTACTGTGCAGACACCATTATGAGGTTGGTGGTTGTATTTAAGGTGTGAGCAGATACAACATTAGGTTTAGACTGAGATTTGTATTTGTGCATAATTTATTTGGCCATCTCTCTATCATAAATTTTAGCATACTTTATATTTTTAATTTTATTCCCTCAAATTAATAAATTACCCCTCATTACTAATAAGAAAAGAAAATTAGAAAAGAAAATCTGTGTCACGTTAGGACACTATCTACATTTAGACATTATATGACAAATATCCAAAGACCAACTGATCCAAAACTGTAGAAGCTATGTAGCAGCTCTGCAAGACCTGGAGGCAAGTCTGTTAATTTAAAAATGTCACAGTTGTCAGGATGCTGTATATGAAGTTAACATATAGATGGCCTGATGAAATGTTCCCTAATGAAATGATAGTATGTGATGCCTGGTGTATAAGTCCTATGGAATTTTTTTAAGTAATCTCTACACCCAACATGGGGCTCAAACTCATGATCTGCTGCTGGAGCCTGGAGCCTGCTTCAGATTCTGCATCTCCCTCTCTCTGTCCCTCCTTTGCTCATGCTCTCTGTCTCAAATAAATAAATATTTAAAAAAAGTTTTAAACACACAGTATAATATTAGTTTCAACTGTAGAATTTAGTGATTCATCACTTACCTACAACAACCAGTGCTCATCACAACTGGTGACCTCCTTAATATCCATCACATATTTAACCCATCCCGTAGACCACCTTCCCTCCAGCAAGTCTGTTTGTTCTCTATAGTTAAGAGTCTGTTTCTTGGCTTCCCTCTCTCTCATTTTCCCTCCACGGTGTTCATTTGTTTTGTTTCTTAAATTCCATATATGAGTGAAATTATATTGTATTTGTCTTTCTCTGGCTGACTTATTTTGTTCAGAATAATACTCTCTAGCCCAATCCATGTCCCTGCAAATGGCAAGATTTCATTCTTTTTAGTGGCTGAGTAATACTCTATTGTATATATATACTACCTCCCCTTTATCCATTCATCAGTTGATGGACATTTGGGCTCTTTCCATAAGTTTGGTTATTGTTGATAATGCTGCTATAAACATTGGGGTACATGTATCACTTCAGACTAGTATTTTGTACCCTTTGAATAAATACCTAGTTGTGCAATACCTGGATTATAGTGTGGTTCTATTTTTAACTTTTTAAAAAATTGTACAGTTTTTTAATGTGTATTTTTTATTTTTGAGAGAGAGAGAGAGAGAGAGAGAGAATCTAAAGTAGGCTTCAGGCTCTAGGTTCTAGGCTCTGAGCTACGAGCACAGAGCCCAATGTGGGGCTCAAACCCACAACCCATGAGATTATGACCTGATCCAAAGTCAGCTGCTTAACTAACTAAGCCACCCAGGCACCCCTCTATTTTTAACTTTTTGAAGAACCTCCATACTCTTTTCCAGAGTGGCTGTACCAGTTTCCATTCCCACCAACAGTGAAGAAGTGATCCACTTTCTCTGCATCCTTGCCAACATCTGTTGTTTCCTTTATTGTTAATTTTAGCCATTTTGACAGGTGTGAGGTGATATAGTAGTTTTGGTTTGTATTTCCCTGATGATGAGTGACATGGAGCATCTTTTCATGTGTCTGTTGGCCATCTGGATGTCTTCTTTTGAAAAATGTCTATTCATGTCTTCTGACTATTTTTTTTATTGGACTATTTGGTTTTTGGGTGTTGAGTTTTCCTAGTTAATTTTTAAACTTTTTTTTTAATGTTTACTTTTGAGAAAGAGAGAGAGACACAGAGCACAGGAGCAGGGAGGGGCATGGAGACAGGAGAGAGAGAGAGAGAGAGTGAGAGAGAGAGAGAGAGAGAGAGAGAGAGAGAGAATCCGAAGCTGGCTCCAGGCTCTGAGCAGTCAGCACAGATCCTGATGCAGGGCTCTTACCCACAAACTGTGAGATCATGACCTGGGTCAAAGTCAGCACTTAACTGACTGAGCCACCCAGATGCCCCTAGTTACAAGTTCTTTATGTTTTGGATACTAACCCTTTATCAGATATGTCATTTGCAAATATCTTCTCCCATGGATTTTTTTTTTAAACAAGAATCTGCCAACAATGTATTTGAGACTAAATTGTTACACAAGAAACATGATATAATAGCAAACAAGGATTTTGCAAATCTCAGCTAAAATTAGGTTTTAACCTGAAAATCTAGCACAAGTTTTCTTTTCTGCTCTAGTACTTATTACTTTCTATACATTTTCTCTTCTTATTGTCCCTACACAATACCATGCCATTGAATAAACTCCCCCTGGCCAGGGATGGGCAAGCAAGCGTAACAACAAAAAACTGAGCATGGCTCTCAGTGCTAAGCAAAAGCCATCATTGCTTTTCATTTCCTCAGTGCATTAAAAAAAATTAAATGTTTTTTACCTTTAGGAGTTGGAAATATTGCAAGACCCATTTAAATTGAACATTAAGTCTTAATCCCTAAGTTAAAATAAAATAGACAATTTGTTTAATTGTAGATATGCTATTAAACAATATGAGGCACATTTACGAGCTGGAGGAAATGGGATGGGGGAGGTGTATTCTTTTCTCCTTTTATTTGATTTCAATGTTATCATTTAAGCAAAACTTCTGAGAATAACAAGTCATTTAAAGTAATTTAAATACACTCCAAACTGAAAATTTAATATTTCCCTAAGCTCTCAATGATCCATTTCAAATTTTCTGACTCTATTAAGTCTATTAAAGAGAATCAAAGGACCAAGGCTATTCCTATGTTCCTTGAAGAGGGTACAGGCAGCATAAGGAAACTGGGAAAGTATGACAGTAAGTATGATCTCTGACACCAACTGAAGAAACTTGTTCATGGTTCACAAAACTTTAATATCATTCCAGAAAATGATTTTTGTGAGAAAGAACTAATAATAGTAATGTTATATATATATATATATAATCATAAACTTGAAAGACATCAATGTCAGTGTTCTCTAAAACTTGGACATAAGACATTTATCAAAGAATATTGTTTCTTAAAACGGTTTAGATTCCTGGACCCTACTCCTGACCTATCCCATCCTTACAGGAAAGAACAGAATCTGTGGATATAGTGTTTTAAACCATGTTTGTCAGAGGAGTTTTAAGAACCATGAAGTTTGAGACCTATATTTTTACATTTTATAAATGAGGAGAAATTCAGATATTGAAGCCACTTGCCCAAAGTAACATAATTAAGAATCAGCAAAAATGGGATTAAAGTGTTGTGTCCCCTTGAGCAGAAGCCCAGAGCATTCCCACAGATATGGTTCAGGGTCAGGTGTAGACAGGCATGACCTGCTTGGCTCTCGTTCCTGGAGAGCTCAGATGTGCTCCCCTAATGGAAAAGGGCTCAGTGTAGTCGCCAGTCTATCCTTAGCCCTCACAGTCATTTTGTTTAGTGATTTTTTATTTCTTCTTCAAGGATAATTCCTTCATATTGAACCTCAGTAAATGCATGTATTTATTTGATTGTTTGTTTTCCCAAGTGAGGTGAAAACAGGATAGCTGACTGATCTTGAGAGAAGATAATCATGATCATTTTAATTTGAAACAGGGATCGATTTGCCTTTTCTGTTCAGAATCAGAAACACCTATTTTCCACTGAGAGATCTGAAGATTTCCTATCAGCTTTCATGAGGTCTCTGATGGCCATAGAATCCAGGAATTGAGAGTCTTTTTTAACATTTACCTAGTTCTTCCCTCCTTCAACAATGCTTTGGTGTTTGAAAACATCCCTTAGTGCTGTATTTTCTTTGTGTCATTCTCTAGTGCATTCTGTTATTATAGCCTCTCCAAATATCCTCCAAAGAGTAATATAGTATATAGGGAAATAAAAATAGATATAATATTAGCTGGTATAACTACTCAAAACCACTTAAAATCATATTATAAGACACTGATCATAGAAAATAACATGAAACTAACATTTAGTAAATGCCTACCATGTGACAGGAGATGGGCATATTTATCTCATTTACAATCCCCCTCTCCAGTGGCCTATTAGAAATGAACTGTCACATACTTAAAAGACAAACTGAGGTTTAGCTACCTAGCAAAAAAAAGCAGCATTTGAACCCAGGTTATTTTCTGCTTTCCAAATCCTTACTCTTTCACTATATGTATTCCATTGAGGGTTTTTTTTTTTTTTTAAATTTTTAAAACATTTTATATTTTGAGAGAGCGCATGCATGTGGTGGGGGGGGGGGGCAGAAGGAGAGGAAGAAAGGGAATCCCAAGCAGGCTCCTCATTTAGTGAAGAGCCAGACACAGGGTTCGATACCACACCTGGGATCATGACCTAAGTCAAAGTCAAGAGTCAGATAGCCAACCAACTGAGACATCCAGGTGCCCCGAGTTAGTTTTTTTTTTTTTAACTTACTACAATGAGTTAACACAGAGCAAGTGGAATTATAAGAAAAGGGCTTTCATTCACATACGCTGAGTCTCCCTGCCTAGATTCTCTATGGTCCCTGTTTCTTTGTCAGGAGCAGACATGCATATCCATTACGTTGTAGAGAGATGCAAGCAGTGCTTTGTGATTATCATAGGGAGGAGGTAAAAAGACCCCAGAGAGAGACTCCCTGTGTTCATCTCCCAGCACTAGCATTGGTAATATGAGGCTTTAGGCACATTTCCTAATCTCTCTAAGCATCTCTTTTCCCATACTGCACCCCAGGGTTGTTGTGAGGCACAAAGGAGATTGTTTGTGTAAATTAAATTGCCTAATAGAGTAAAGCCTCAGCACACAGGAGTTATAGGGTTATTAGTACAGTTATTATTATAGTTAACATCAGATATGTAACCTTGGGCAAATTGCTTAATCTCTCTGAGCTTAAGTTCATCTTAGAAAAATTAAATAACATATCTGTCATGGCTGTGTGATGATAAAAAGAAATTAAATTGAACAACTTACATAAGATATCTAGCAAAATACCCGAGAAAAATCAGACACTTAATAAATGCTACTTTTTCTCTACGTTCCAGATGTCTTGTGGTTCCTACCTCTACTCCATTATGTTTGTTTGGTTTTTTTTATTCATGTAAAGGTTGATCTGAGTATGTTTCTCTGTCATGCTCAACACAAAATAAGTAGGCCAGTTGCAGCCCTGCCCAGGAGTAACTACCCTCCCTACAAACTTTATTCTGGTTCTGAAAGTATTAGTTAAGTGATAAAAATGACTCTCCTAGGATCCCTCAATCTCACAATAGAACATAATTTGCGTGTAGTTGCGTAACAGAGTCTGGAGTCAACCCCCCTCACCTATTATTGAAGTTCCATAGTCTAAAAACTAGTCTGTCATCTCTATCAACAAACCTACAATTTAGGGGGTTTATTAGAGCTTTGTCCTCTTTAAAATGTAAATATATAAGGGCAGGGGAATGTGGAACACTAAAAGATAAACATATCTTTTCTATTACAATATTCAATAATAGATGTTCCACTATTATTATTAATAATAATAGGTATTCCACTATTACTGTGTCTGAAATATTAGTCAATAGACCCTCTGCAACAGAATCACTCTGGGGAAGTGTGATGTTGGGGTAGGTTGGGGGGCGGTTGTGCCAAAGTGACAATTTCTGAGTATCACACATTTCTTTCATTTAGAATTTTCTGAGAAATTGCCTGTATAATCCACATTTTAAAAACCATTTCAGATGACTTATGCTCATTTACATTTAAGAACAATTGAATGTTTTTTAACCTATCTGCACATCTGTCCTCCTAGAAAACTGGAAAAAAATAATACTATGCCCAGACTCGACACACAACGATTCTGATTTAGTTGTTCTGGGATTGCTCCTGGACATCAGAGTATTGTAAAAAGCCAGCAAGTAAACAGCAACAACAAAAACAGGTGATATTACTGTATAGCCACAGACAAGGAGTACTGGCCAGCCTTGAAAACACATTTAGTGCAATACTTACCAATGCCTTCCTTCTTATACCTGGTTCATTTCACTCACTTTCATTGCTCGCTTGTTCCATAAGTGAATTTGATCTTGCAGCCTCTGAATTTTGAACATTCCCTACACTAGAAGGTGTAGTTTTTTGGAAGTAGAGCCAGAAAAGCCACACAGCTTACCAGGACATGGTTAGAGAGAGCAATTCCAGATGGGGCTGATGGGCTCCAGGTTTCTGAAATTGAATGAAATGAACACTGTCACCAGCAAGAACCCCCCTCCCAGATCCCCCTTCTTCACAGAAATGTTAACATTATCTTTTAGAGGCACATAGAGGAAGTGCCCTGGCCGACCTAATCCAGTTTGAGCTCAAGGACAGACTCCCACCTGCGCAGGTGGACCATGGAGTGTTAGTTACCTCTACCTCGTTATGTTAAAAATTCCACCCAAAGAGAAACACACACTTTATTAACATAACATAGGATAATGTATAGGCATGTTTTCTAAGTCCAGCTGGACAACCTTTTGCCTGCTTTTGCATGTAATGACAAAACTTCCCTTCTTGAATATTTATTCTAACCTTAAATAAAAGAAACTCACTCACACTCACTCATCTTGAAAGTTATTCCCCATGGTCTCATTTGCAGCAAATAAAGTTTCCTTTGTGTGACAACTCCACACGGTGTAGTCTTATCTGTAACTCACCGAGGAACGAACTCACATTAGTTCACTTACAAAATAAGCCAGAGTAGAATCGTGGGACGTACGGCTAGGAGAACAGGCGCAGTAGAGGGAAGGGCACCTGACAGAAAAAGATGAATGAATTGGGGAGATATTGAAATTCCGTACAGACGTTGCCCTTTCCACATGAGGCAGAGATTGACAGTCATTTATGGTAGCCTAAGTAGAGAGCAAACAGATTGTAAGGTGTTCCTCATCAGAATCCTACCTAATGATCGCACACATTTTTGGAAAATTTTGGAAAATGAGGATAAAACACAAACACATCTTCCCTAAATAATACCAAGTGCCTAATTTGTGGGCCCCACCTCCAATTTAAAATATGGGGATCCTTCTATATAAAAAGTAGGAAATGTACAGTTAAAGGTGCTAAGTATAAAGCTTGTTCTTTTTGTCTATGACACCCCCCCAACTTTAATGGTGACTTTTGTTTTTGTTTTTGTTTTTACTGTTGAGTTGTTAATTAATTTTTTTTTTGTATGTAGAGATAGAGACTCACATGCAAGGATAAGAAATAATCCAGACTGATCCTATGTATCTTTACCCACTATCCTTCAACAGTAACATCTGGTAAAACTACATCTGGTAAAACGCTATCACAACAAGGATATTAAATTGATACACTCGAAGTACAGAGCATTTCCATCATCCTCATAAGGACCTCTCATCTTGGTCTTTTACAGTCATTTCCACTTCCTTCCCAAACTCACCCTTCCTACCACTTAACCCTGGAAACCATTAACCGTTATCCTATGTCTATAATTTTATCCCTTCATGAATGTTATATATGTGGAATCAGAAAACATATAATCGATTAGGAGTAGCTTTTTAAAAATTTCACTCAGCACAATTCTCAGGAGACCCATTCTAGTTAGATATGGGTATCTCACTCCTATTTAGTGTTCAGTGGGATTTGAGGTACAGGTGTACCAGTTTGTTGAACCGCTTACCCATTGAAGGACAGCTGGGCTGTTTCCAGTTTCTGGCAGCATGAATCGAATTGCAGTGAACATCTGTGGGCAGGTTTCTGTGTGAGCCTAAGTCTTCATTTCTCTGGGTTAAATGCCCATGAGTTTGACCAACCACATGTCAACTACACATGTAGTTTGTAAGGAAACTACAAGCCTGTTTTCCAAAGTAGGCGTGTCATTTTATATTCCTACCAACATTATATATATGATCAGACTTTTTCCTATTCTTGGCAGTACTTGCTGTTTCAGTTTTTATTTTAAGGTTTTATTTATTTTTGAGAGAGAGATAGAGACAGCATGAGCAGGGGTGGGTCAGAGAGAGAGGGAGACACAGAATCTGAAACAGGCTCCAGGCTCTGAGCTAGCTGTTAGCATAGAGCCCGATGCAGGGCTCGAAACCACGAGCCGTGAGATCATGACCTGAGCCGAAGTTGGATGCCTAACCAACTGAGCCATGCAGGTGCCCCTTGCTGTTTCTGTTTTTGTTTGCCTTTTAGCCATTGGGATAGGTGTGCCATCATATATCAGAGTGGTTTTATTTTGCATTTCATCAGTGGCCAAAGGTATTACATATAATTTTATGTGCTTATTTGCCATCTGTGTATTTAGTGAAAACACTGTACTTGTCTTTTGCCCATTTTCAAATTAAATGGTTTATATTTTTACTACTGAGTTTTGAGAGTCCTGTGTATATGCTAAATCGTAGTCTTTAATCAGATATATGGTTTGCAAATATTTTCTCTCAAACTTTAGCCTGTCTTTTCACCCTCTTTAGCAGTCTTTCAGAGAGCAAAAATTTTTAATATCTATTAAATTGATGTTTATTTATCATCAGTTTTCTGGTTATGAATGGTGTTTTTGGTGTCAGCATATAAACTTTGAATAATTGAAATCTCACACATGCTTTTTGGTTCTTGTTATGATGAATGATTTCTTTTCTCTTGAACAGTGATATTTTGGCTGTTACATTCTGAGACTCTGGGTCTAATTTAAGTATTCTGTTTTATCAGGCTTCTTTTCATGTTGTCCTGATAGGGGAGAGGGGACTGCCACCTCCTTGCATCCAGGTGGGAATAAAAGTCCAAGTTTCTCAGTTGGTCCTTGTTGACACCTGATGTGGGGAGGGATTCCTTGTTGTTGCCAGGTAGAAGTGCCACCGATTCAGGCTCTCTGCTGGGTCACTGCTGATGCCACTCTGAAGAGGAAGGGGTAGGACTGCCTAGACATCACTTCTCAAATGGCCTGCATTTGATGCCACGGAAGGTGTGGACTTGTCACCATCAGGAGGTTTGAAAGCCCTTAATCTGCAGTAGGCCACTTTTGACATGGCCCCAGCTGAGAGCAGAGGTGTGCTTCATTATTCTCTGGTTGGATGGAAATTCAGGCTCTTCTTGAAAAGTTCCTTGACATGTATGGTATGGGGCTTAGCTTTTTTTCTTTGGCGTTTGGCTGCAATAGAGAGATTATTGTCTAAAATGTTTTGTCTTGCAAAGCTACTATTTTTCTGGTGTTTTGAATAGGAGCTGCTTGTTTGTTGGCTTGCTAGTTGTTTTTTCTGCAACCTTAGGTTGCTGGTTTTTTTCCCACTCTAAGTTTGGGATATTATATATATACATATATATACACATACATATACATATGTATATACATGTATACATGTATGTATACATCTTATATATATATAAGATATCATGAAAACCCCAGGAAACTTACCACTGTGTCATTTCTCATTTCCTGTGGTCTCTAACTCTTCTTCCTTCTCTCTCCACATTTCAGTTTTCTATGTTTGCTTTATATAAAATATCTAGATATTAAATTGTACTCAGTGGAAGGAATAAGGAAAAGCACTTCTCTACTCCTTCCTGCTTCTCATATTTTTTTATCTTTAAACTATTTAAGAATGGCTTAATTAAATAAAAGTTAAGATCTAAATTATTACACGAACCACACTGCTTATTTTGGCCATTCCAGTTGTTCATGCAAATATAAGAGCATTTAACTTGCATGCAGATCATCAACATTAGATATTACATGTTTTGCAGCTTTTATATATATATGTATATATACATTTGCATATATATACATTTACATATGTATACACACACATACACACACACTCATATATATGTAATATATATATAATCATATATATGTATAATATGTAAATATATATATATACATACATATATATATAATTCCTAATGGAATGAAGTGATGGACAAAACTAAATCAACTGTTTTTACTTTCATTTAATTATTGACATATGAACATTCTGCCAATATGATCTACCTTTGGCTTACTGGTGAGTAAGGAATGATTGAAAGGAAATGGTCCTTTGGGTTGTCCTACCTTTCCCTTTTGTTTCTGGGTCATCATTTTCAGCCAAAATGATTGGCGGATTCAAAGTATAATGACTAAGAAAGGCTATAGTGGGATTCCCAGTTTGTGTTTCTTAAAACAGAGCTGCTTTCTTTTTGTTTTTGATGTACAAATTCTAGTTAAATGCAAAGTGTGGCCTCTTAGGTTGTCTGTGCCCCTTCTTAGCAGTCATTCTACACATAACATACTAATCTTCCACTTGTTTTAATTCAAGCTGAACTTGCATGCGTCCTGGGTCAATGAGAATTTTGTACATGAGATGATAAGCAAGGGTGAATATTACAAGTTTTCTCCCACACATATGCTTCATTATCTCATTATGTTTCTCCCATAAAATAAAATAAAATAAAATAAAATAAAATAAAATAAAATCATTACAATTTTTGAGATAGTGACTGCAGAAGTATGGGGCACTTCTGAATAAGAGCCTGGTGCAAAGGTATAGGTGACATGTACATCAACAAACAGTCTTTGTCCCTGAAATCAATGTTCTGGCCATGGCACTCAATTATATACATACTTTGATAAACCTCTGTCGTCTCCATAATTAGCCCATATTCCTCAGCCTGCAATTTAAGGTCTTCTACAGACTAGTCAAATTCTCTCTTTCCTGGGCTGTCTCACTACATACTTCTGTGTAGTGTGCACCCCAGGCACGCTGAATGTGATCCTGAAATTTCCCACTCTGCACGTTTGTTTACACTGTCAAAGACATACACAGCCACTTTTCAAAGTACAGTACCAATGCCCCCTCGTATCTGAAGCTCTCTGTCTTTCCCTTCTCTTTGCCTCATAAAGTAAATTACACTTTCTTTAATCAGTGAAAAATTTTTTTAAATGTTTTATTTATTTCTGAGAGAGAGAGACAGCGTGAGCCGGGGAGGGTCAGAGAAAGAGGAAGATACAGAATCCAAAACAGGCTCTAGGCTCTGAGCTAGCTGTCAGCATAGAGCCCGACGCAGGGCTGGAACCCACAAACCATGAGATCATGACCTGAGCCAAAGTCGGATGCTTAACCAACTGAGCCACTGAGGCGCCCCGAAATATTTTATGTTTAGTCTTTGTTAACTGTGTTATGTTCTACCTTGTATCATTGGTATACTTATGTAAGTATCTGAAATTCAATGCTGACATGTCTGATCCATTCATTTTTTAAAAAGTCTTCTTTGGCTACCAGCTTGAGACAAAGAAACTGAATGGTTAATTTACTTTTGTTCTCTGCTTCATTTCTTTAGACACAACCTGATTTCTTTTCAAGCATCAACAGTTTTAGCAGACTCTTTCAAATTTGTGAACTCACTGAAGCTCTCATTCTGAATCTATTCAATGTCATCATTATTCCTTCTTTCTCAAATTCAAGTGGGTTGTAACTATAACCTTGAATCTCCTAAAGTCTCAAGATTAAAACTATCACATTTCCTTTGTGTGAAAAAAGTAATGTTCAGCTTCACATTAAAAAAATATCATTTTAAGGATAAACTCTCTCCTTTTAGTAGGATAAACCATAATGCCTCTATAATATAGGTTATATTTACTTTCAGAGAGAACACCACAGAATCACATCTTACTTTCCTCATATTTCAACAGCTTCCATGGATGTAGGAATAGGTTGCCGAGCCTGCTTGTTACCCACTTATCTGTCTGAAAGGTCACATTCACAAAGCCCTAAAAGCCAGGTTACACCTTCTAAAAGAGTGCTCGCGTACTTCACATCCAAAGAGCATTCGCCTTCTGATACTTGAAAGTACAATGTTTAGGTAGTTTATATTATGTATGAATAGAAAGTCTCATGGTGGCATGAATTAACATTGTGCAGATATTGTCACGGTTTCACGCTGAGTGCCATTAACCCCTTTTAAACTTAATCTTACGTCTTAGGAATCAAACATGGTAGTACCTGAGTTTTCTTCCCATGCTGGAGTCACCCCGAAAGGTCTCATTGTTTCGATTGTGATCAGACCTTAAAGAGTTGAGAAAAGAAAACTAGGAAAATAATGAACAAAAAATAGAATTAGTTTCAACAACTAATATATATATGGTTAATTGAAAATATGATACACTTATAACATTGCAAACAAAAATAAAGCCAAAATATATATTCTATATATCGGAGACATTGAATGGAGTGCATTGTAAAATTATTTTCTTTGAAATTAAATTATACAATTTCTATTCAAACTTGAACCACTGGTGTTCAATAAAATTATATCCCAAGCGACATTACTGCACTATTTGCATAAATTAATTTTATCCCAAAGTGCTCTGTTATTTTGTCATTGCATAGTCTCCAAAATTCCAAAGACGAAGTGTTTTTATATATATAAATATATATTTTATATGTAAATTACATATGTTTATGTATAATATATAATTTGTAAATATATTCCATATATTTTTGTATATATATTTATCTTTTATATTCTATGTAAAAAGATAAGTATTTCCTTAAGAGTAGAAGACTTTGTATTATTTTATGGAAATATATATAAGGGATTACACTCTTGCTTATGCTCACGAACAAAATAATCTGTGAGTTACAATGCATTCCCTTTAATGAATCTTAATGAAAAAAATAGCAACATTTCTCAGTTTTTCCAAGTGAGAGTTTTTCCACCAGCGAGTGGAAATATCCCTATTGTCTTGGCAAGTCTAGTCATACAGTAAAAAATATTTGTTTTGGACTTATGCAGACTAACACAATACACTGAGATTTCCCAAATTTTCTAATTTTCATCCCATGCATAAAAAAGCAATCACTTTTATAATAATAAATTTAATTCAAAAGAATGAATGCATTAGCTATGCGCACTATTTTGGTTCATGCACAATTATATTGCCAAGCATAAATTAATACCATGCTCTTTTCCTTAATTTAGTGGTCTACTACTTAAACATTTCTTAATTTTAAAAAAGGAGTGGGCCATATCCCCAGCAAATACATGTGTGCACTAATTCACAATTATAGGAAACTCATGGACCCCTAGAAGATCGTTGCTCCCATCCCCACCAAGGAAATGTGATAAAGACTTAATATTAGGTTTTTTGGCAGAATCAAACATATAGATCTCTCCTTCCAGGATTTGTAAAACAACAAATATCACTGATCAGTAATGTAAATGACTTTGAAATAAATAGATCTACTCGAAAAGACCATCACGTAATTCTCTCTCAATGGAATATTCTTTCATTTAGTAAAAAAAAAAAAAAACAAAAAAAAAACACTGCAAATTTCCTTAGACTCTGTTATCTGTGATTAATCCCAATATGCAGGACTTTAAGGAGAAATTGGAAGGTATGGCATAGAAATCAAATAGGTACTATTTTAGAAGTTTCTAGTTCTGGGCCTTCATCTTCTTTCTAAAGGCAGGAGAAAAATATTACCTTGACTACAGTTTATTTTCCATTCAACCCCTGACTCATCAGAGCAGCTATAAAGTCCAGGAGTGACACTAGTATTGCAGTCACAGATTTTTTTATTTTTTCCAATAACGTTCGCTGTTTTTTCTTGTCTCAACCAATTGCGGGCTTGAAAGAGCGAGGTCTGAGTGGGACATAAGCCTGCTTTCAAATATTTAAGCCTAAAAGAGAGGTTTTCCTATTAAGCTTGATGTTGGAACGCTTATTTGCCTAAATGCTTTGAAACTTTTCAATGGCACTTTGCTGGGGACTACTCTTCAGAAGCAGCTGTTAGGCCTGTGTTCCACAGGCAATGGTCTGGAGCTCAGATTCCTGGTTGCACTATTAGCTCTGTCAAGCAGTCAGTCATTAACTGTGCCGCTCTCAAGCAAGTTGCTGTCTCTACTGGTTCTCTGTTTCCTCATTTATAAAATAAACTGTTTGAAATACAGGAAGTCCAAAATTCACTTAAGCCTTAGATAAGTTGCATTTGGTCTCTCTCACATCTTCTCTTGATTAGAATGTTCAGTCGGAGACTGTGTAATGTATAGACGTGGCCTTTGTCTATAGCATTCGCTCATTCATACACACTGAAAGTTGTCAGTGGCAGAAAGATGGAGAACATGGGCCACAGAGCCACAGTTACCAGGCACACATGGTTAGTTTGCAATTGAACTAGTGCAAAGGAGGAACTGAATTTGAAATTTCATTTAGTTTTAATGAATTTAAATTAAAAACTGCTACTAAATTCATTTGTTGGACAAGCTCGAGCATCTTTGCAGCAACTTAGATCTCTAAATTGCCTTTCTCAACTTTAAATTTAATGGAACTTAAATGTAGATCAATTATACAGATAGAATTTTAGCATTTATTTATTTATTTTTAATGTTTTATTTATTTCTAGGAGAGAGAGAGAGAGACAGGGTGAACAAGGGAGGGTCAGAGAGAGAGGCATCACAGACTGAAACAGGCTCCAGGCTCTGAGCTGGCAGTCAGCACAGAGCCCAACGCGGGGCTCGAACCCACGAACCGCGAGATCATGACCTGAGCGAAAGTCGGACGCTTAACCGACTAAGCCACCCAGGCGCCCCAGAATTTTAGCATTTAGATTGAAATGTCCTGTTAGGCTACCATAAACACCAGATTTAATGACTCAGGAAAAAATGTAAGTGATCTCATTAATAATTTTTATTTATTTTTAATTTTTTAAGTAATCTGTACAGCCAATGTGGTACTCAAACTCATGATCCTGAGATCAAAAGTGACGCAGATATTTTACTGACTGAGCCAGGCATGTGCCCCTCATTAATAATTTTTATATTGTCCACAGACTGAAATGATAGAATTTTGAATATTGGCTTTAAAAAAGTATAACACTAAATTAATTCTAGCTATTTAGGTTTTTCTTAGACATATGGCTACTAATAAATTTGAAGTTACAGTTGTGGCTATCATTATATTTCTCTTGGGTAGTGTTCTTCTAAGGAAAGACAAATGTAAATGATAACTTGTATATCTGGTTCTAAGTATGTTTCAATTTGATTACTAACCTTGAAGTTAGTTTTCCTCTTTTCATTAAGTATCTCCATATGGCAGGGGGCTGCGTTGGTGTCAAGGATGAAAGTTGGCATCAATACAGACTTGAGATTTCAGTTAGAATACCAATTTCTGCTATTCATGGAGCTTAGGAATATTTTGTTTTGTATGATCTAATCTTATCCTTAATAGAACACAGTGGGAAGAAAGTATATCTATACCTTTGCATAGATGAGAAGAATGAGTCTCAGAAATGTTAATGATATGCCTAGGACAAATAGCAATTACGTGATGTCCTAGAATCCAATTGAGACACTCAGTTATTCCTCATAATTTAATTATTAAAGTGACCTCACACCTCCCCATCCCCATCCTCCTTTTTCTGAGTGCTCTAAATTTCCTAAGTATGAGGGAATTCAAATAAAACTGATTGTGGGGCGCCTGGGTGGCTCAGTCGGTTAAGCGTCTGACTTTGGCTCAGGTCATGATCTCATGGTTTGTGGATTCGAGCCCCGCGTCAGGCTCTTTGCTGACTGACAGGTAGCTCAGAGCCTGGAGCCTGTTTCGGATTCTGTGTCTCCCTCTCTCTCTGACCCTCCCCTATTCACGCTGTCTCTCTCTCTCTCTCAGAAATAAATAAAAAAACATTTTAAAAAGTTTAATAAAGAATAATAAAAATAAAACTGATTGCTAAGTGTTAGGGCTCTGTTGTAGGCTGCTGGTGTTTGAATATGAATTACTAGATTATTCCCTATAGGCAAATATCCATATTTTTAGCCTCTCTCTGAGTTAATTTCTTTTTATTTCTTTAAATTGTGATTAAAGAACACATCACATAAAATCTCCTCTCTTAATAAATGTTTACATGTAGAACACAGTATTGCTAACTCTAGGCTTATTGTTGTATAGGAGATTTCTAGACTTTTTCATCTTTTGACACTGAACCTCTGGCCTCACTGAATAGCAGCTCCCCATTTCTCTTCCCTGTAGCTCCTGGCAACCACTATTCTACCTTCTGCTTCTATGAGCTTGATTACTTTAGATACATCATTTAAGTGCACTCATGCAATATTTTGACTTCTGTGACTGACATTTCCCCTAGCACCATGTCTTCAAGTTTCATCCATGTTGTAACGTATGAAAGAATTCCCCTTAGAAATTGGGATAGGGGCACCTGAGTGGCTCAGTAGGTTAAGCGTCCAATTTCGGCTCAGGTCAATATCTCATGGTTTGTGGGTTCGAGCCCCATGTCAGGCTCTGTGCTGACAGCTAGCTCGGAGCCTAGAGCCTGCTACATATTTTGTATCTCCCTCTCTCTCTGACCCTCCCCTGCTCACATTCTCTCTCTCTCTCTCTCTCTCTTTCAGAAATAGAAAAACAAAATAAAAAAAATAAAGTTGGGATAATAGTAGTTACACACACTCCAGATTAATCACAAATGCCAAATGAAAAACCCTGCAATGTATGAAGGAGTCATTTTATCTTAGCATTGAATACTTTTAATAATAACTTCTAGGTACTGTGGAAAACTACGAAGCAGCTTTGCATGTGGCAGAAAGAAGAAGGCACATCCCCAGAATCAAGAGAGTGTGTCTTCAGTCTTTGACAAAAGAAGGCAAAGATGTGAAGTCTCTCATTGCTTGAATAAACTTTAGATAGACTGCTTTCTGATTCTAGGCCCCTGACTTTCTTTTTCTTAAAGCACTTACTTTAGAAAACTTACAATTGTAAATTCTTTCTCTGCCCCTTTGAGACATAATGTAAAACCGTTTTAAAGGCTCTTTCTGGTTTTAAGACTCTGGAATATCTTTGTTAAGGACCTGAGAGCCATCCCTTTGAAATACAGTCATCAAGCAAGATATCACCCTATCTCGGAGGCACTGTGGGATAGTAGAAACCTAACTTGGATCAGCACCAATTAGCAAACACAGATGGCTTAATCGCAGAGCAAAACATTTGCAAACCTAGGAATAACTCAATATGCTTCACACATTCCAGTGACAGAGGGTTCCCAAAGTCCTCTAGTACTTTTCTACTAGCTCAGCCTCTTTAACTGTATTTTATTTCAGTTGAATTCAGACTTCAGTTCTGGCCTGTACTGCAAAGTACCCTTTGCCAATTTTACATTGCGTAATATAATTTTTGCCTTAATAAAAGAAGATATGTTAGTATATAAGCATTCTTATAAAAATGATAATTATGAGGGGCTCTTGGGTGGCTCAGTCAGTGAAGCACCTGACTTCGGCTCAGGTCATGATCTCACGGTTTGTGGGTTCAAGCCCCGCCTCGGGTTCTGTGCTGACAGCTCAGAGCCTGGAACCTGCTTCAGATTCTGTGTCTCATTGTCTCTCTGCCCCTCCCCTGCTCACACTCTATCTCTTAGTCTCTCAAAAACGAATAATCATGTTTTTTTTTAAATGATAACTATGATAAAACTAAAAATCCAGGGACATTATTAAGGAAAAAAACTAATAAAAATAATTCTGAGCAAAACCTCAGGGGGACTAGAGAAGCTAAAGGACATTATTTCACTAAAAGATCACTTTTCACACAAACTTCTTGGTTTGGGGTTGAAAAAATAACTAGATACTCCTCTTCTCCTAGTCTTTTTCTAAGTTAACTTAATTATAGGCTCTAAACAGGCACTAAATCTCAGCCTTATTCCATTTTTTCATGACTTCCTTTCTTCTTACAAGGACATTGTGTCTGCCTCCTAAGTTCATGGAACATTAAATTGGAAATAAAAGTTTCTTCCCTAATCATTATGAATTTTTCAACATTTTGGAGTTGCCCTTTCATTAAAAACAACAAACAAAACCAGTACTCTGAAACAGTGATACTGGGGATACAAAAATGAGCACGAGTTGCATTTGTGTTCAGTGTCCATGCTCCATTTATTTACAGAAATAACTATAGTACAAAGAACCTTAAGATTGTGAAAAGGAGTGTAATATGTTTGTATTTCAAATGAAGCAATCGATATCAAATCCATTTGGGACAGAACAAAATAAATGCATATTTTGATTTAAAGAGAGATGAAATTTGGGATGATTATGTAAAGAATGAGCACGGACAATCCAGGAAAGGAAACAGGATAAGTGAAGAATGTCACTTTTGTTAAAGTAAATTAGGAATAAGGAGGTCCACTAGTTTCATTGGCACCTTGGGGTAAAATAAAGTATTCATGAAAGATAATGCTACAAGGGTAAGCAAGGAGTTCAAAAATTGAACTACACAGTGAATACTTAGTTGAAAAATCCATGGGAGCCCTTAGTGTTTTGAAAGCAGCATATGACAGGATTAGAGCCCATGTCAAAATGGTTTGGCAGCCATGTGGGGGCAGAACTGGGATAAAACCAACTAAGAATGAGAAAAATGATAAAGAGTATTTTAAAAAAAGACTTGTTAATACCCAACTTCAATGCTTATTATGAACCTACAGTAATCAAAACATTGTGGTATTAAAGAATAGACCAATGGAACAAAACAGAGAGCCTAGAAATAGACTCACTTACATATAGCCAACTGATCTTTGACAAAGAAGAAAAGACAATATGATGGAAAAGAGGTAGTCTTTTAAATAAATGGTGCTGGAACATCTGAACATTCAATGTAATAAACAAACCAACAGATAAATAAATAAATCAGGACAAAGACCCTATACCCTTTCCAAAAACAAAATAAAAATGCATCATAGACCTAAATGTAAAATTCAAAACTATAAAACTCCTAGAATATAGCACAGGAGAAAATCAAGATGACCTTGTCTATGGTGATTACTTTTTAGATAGAACACCAAAGTCATGATGCATGAAATAAATAGTTGATGCACTAGAATTCATTAAAATTAAAATCCTTTGTTCTGCAAAAGGCATCATCGAGAATGAGAAAATAAACTACAGACTGGGAGTAAATATTTGTAAAAGACACATCTGATAAAGGACTGTTATCCAAAATACACATTGAATGTTTAAAACTCAACAATAAGAATATAAACAACTAGATTAAAAAATGGGCTAAAGGCTTCGACAGACACTTCATCAAAGAAGATACACGGAAGACAAAAAGCATCTGAAAAGATATTCCATATTTTATATATATATATATATATATATATACATATATATGTAAAGTAAATTGGAAGTTAAACATCAGTTAATATAGCAATAATGGCCTTTATTTCTTAGTGGTACCATCCAGTCTTTGGCCACATCCACATGTGTGCAAATTCATTATTTTTCTATATACATTGGTTTTAAGCATTTTTCATATCAGGTAGTATCCCGCTTTCCATAAAGGTATGTTGGAAGACTCCAGTGAATGCCTGAAATAGCAGATAGTATCAAACACTATATAAACTGCTTCCTCTTATACATGCATACCTATGATAAAGTTTAATTTATAAATTAGGCAGAATAAGAGGTTAATAACAATAATAATAAAATTGAGTAATTTATGTCCACATAGCATTAACTAATATCTCCTAATGATTGTTCCAACTCAGAGATTTGCAATTTTCTTCTTTTTGTACTTATTTCTGCTTCTCTGGACAATATGTGGTTGCTGTTGAGTTAAACCTTGACTCTGCTCTTTATCAGGTCTGCACTGAGATAAATTACATAATCGCTCTAACCTGGGGGTGGGGGGTGTGGTTTGTTTGTTTGTTTTTTTAACCTTTTAAATGAGGTTAATAACATTCCTTAAAATTTTATGAGGGTCAAGAATCACAATTTGTATTTTTAACACAATTACTGTTAAATGTTAAGATGTTAATTGTTATCACTGTTATTGTTTTTCATGACATTAATTTTCTTAACTGTTTTGTTTTTTACAACGTTATTATTAATCCAACCTTAAGATTCCACTTTGCTCATAATTGAACAGTCTCTTCTCCTCAGTAGACCTGACCTTATTAACAGTGAAGCAGGATAAGAGCGTGATTTAACCATCCAGGGCTCCTAACGTTCCTTGCAATATGAACTTACTTAATGAATAATACAATAATGAAAGAAATACAGTGTAACCTACCATGTTATCTGTTTTCTGCACAGACAACAATGAATTGTCAGTGTAGGAAATTATATTGAAAGATGTGTAAATTGAGGAATCATGTGATAACATAAACTAGTAGTGTAGTTAATATTTTGTGGAACTTTTTGGCCCTGAATTATTTTTGGCACATTCCATTTCCCACTTCACTTCATAAGAATGTTTATAAGATGATACCAATAATTGAATAGAATTACACCTTAGATGAACATTATTTTATGGCCTGAGCCATATTTAACAAAATTATACATGAGAGCATAAAACTAATATCAAAACTGACAAATAGTAATAAAGATAAGGATACACGACAGAGGCTTGACTTTGAATTAAAAGCAGTTCTAAGTTTTCCAGTTTTGATGATGGCAAGAAGAACATATTTCACATTAAAATGTAATACCGTTTATTTTTTTAAGTATTCCAATTTCAAATTGTATCTAGCAGAAATTAAAGTGAACCTTCTAAAACCAGTTTCTCATAAGAAATATAAGAATAACTATCAACCTTTTGAGAAACTAGCTTTGGCTTTCAAACCAATGAGAATGGTCTTTAAATATTTTCTACTCTATAGTGAGAACATGTTAATCTATTAGTATTAGGCAAGAAAGTAGACTGAAATTGTCTGTTTCAAAACTTGTTTTTCAAGAAACAAGTTTCCATGATATCTGAATTGGGTATCACCAAAAAACAAATTATCTTAGCACAAGAGTGTTATTTGTGAGGGATTTTATGCATTCTATGTTAACATGGGCATATGACAATATTGGAGGGGGAACTGAGTTATTTTCAGCACCAAGGAGGAGAGAGAAAGTACAAATATATTATTTAACACTATTTCTTAATTTTCTCTAAAGTCTTAGAGGAAGCAATAAAGACTCATCTTGCAAAACTCTTTCATTTAATGATGAGTATCTTTTTCTGTTAAATAATATGTGCTTCCAATAACACATTTTAGAAAAAAAAGACAGTTAAAGGTTAAACTTGTATATAACACTTTAATCCAGGTATAAGACAAATTCACTATTTTTTCTCCCCAGTTTTTTGTATATATACTTTATCATCATCTATACACTATTCAGAAAGAATCAAATTTCTTTTGAGAAATTAATGTTGAAGTATTTCCCAAACTCTCCAACATTTTATTTACCACATTGCATTTAATGACTCCTTAAAGCACTGTATGAATATAAATTTTAATTTAATATCCCTTCTTTTAAATAAATATTTGGTATCATTTCAATACTACAAATAATGTTATCATAAACAGTTTTTCAAACAAATCCTTGTGCACTTTACTTATTTCAGTATGTTAGTATTTACTATATCTGAAAACCTAGTAATTGAATATTCGGAGCTTATACAATACCTAAATTTTCCGGCATTCTTAATTAAGAATGTCACACTTTCTACTTTTGCTTCAGTATCTACCGTACTTTTCTTATCAACAAGAAGATTTCAAGACAATGATTTATAGAAACGTGCCCTGTAACAAAAGAAGAAAGTTATGAGATGAAAACGAATGTGAAAATTAGAGAAAAACAGTGGAAGGAATTTTATGTAGCCATTAAAGGAATGATGGAAGTGAAGACTAATGACATGGAAATATAGTTTAGTATATTTTTAGATGCTAAATACCATGTTCTTTTTAGTTCAAATATTTGCATGCAGTAAAAATTACTTCAAATGTGCATATTTAATTATACCTATCTAAATACTGGTATCATGAATACTTGTGTGTATAAGAAGTGTGTGTATGTGGTTTTCTTCTCTCAATTTCAGTAGTTTCCAAATATTCAAAACTTAAGGTTTAGTTTCTATATTTTTAATAAATATCAAAGTCATTTATAGAAAAAAGAAAGAAAAAACAAGTCAGGATTCAGTGGATTTAAAGAATTCCTTAACATATCAAATATAGTCATGTGGGTAGATTTCAATAGCTATGGTCAATGTTTTTATTCACCTCGCCAAAGATCAAGAAAAGGGAGAAAATTCATCAATAATGTCAAAAACTGTGGATATTAGAATTTAATTTTATTAAAACATTTGGCAAAGGCTAGAAATAATGAGTCTTGACAACATTAATGACAACAGCATTCACATTATTATGAAGAGGCACATTTTGCAAAGTACTAAGAATTTTCTTTAAGAAATGTGGCTCTAAAATACTTTTTGCAAATCACATATCTGATAAAGAGTTAATATCCAAAATACATTTAAAAAAACCCATACAACTCAATAGAAAAAAAAAGAAAAGAAAAAAGCAATCTATTTAAAAAAGGGCAGAGAGGATCTGAACAAATATATTTCCAAAGAAGACATACAGATGGTCAATACATTCATGAAAACGTGCTCAACATTACTAATTATCAGGGAAATGCAAATCAAAACCACATAAGATATTATCTCATACCTGTTAGAATGGCTATTATCAAAAGGAAAGGAAATAATAAATATGGTTGAGGATGTGGAGAATCCTTGTGCACTGTTGGTGGGAATGTAAATGGATGTAGACACTACAGATTTTAATATATACGGAGTGCCTTGGTGGCTCAGTTGGTTAAGTGACTGACTTGATTCCCGCTCAGGTGGTGACCTCACAGTTTGTGAGATTGAGCCCTGTATGGGGCTCTGTGCCAACAGTTTGGAGTCTGCTTGGGATTCTCTCTCTCCCTCTCTTTCTGCCTTTCCTTGTACATACACACTCTCTCTCTAAGTAAATAAACATTTTTTTAAGCAAACATACATATATGTGTATATATATGTTTATATATATGTTTATACACACATACAGCTCAGAGCCTGGAGCCTGCTTCAGATTCTGTGCCACTCTCTCTGCCTCTCCCCTTCTCACATTCTATTTCTCTCTCAAAAATAAATAAACATTAAAAATTTTTAATTGAGGATAAATTATAAACATGTAAAAAAACAAATGCGCTTTTTTTCTATGTCATAATCATTTATTTATTTTATTTATTTATTTATTTATTTATTTTTGAGAGAGAGAAAGAGCGTGAGTGGTGGAGGAGCAGAGAGAGAGACAGAGACAGAGAGAGACAGAGAATCCCAAGCAAGCTCCGTGCTGTGATCACAGAGCCTAATCCAGGGCTTGAACTCATGAACTTTGTGAGACACTTAACCTCATGAGAACCAAGTCAGATGTTTAACCAACTGAACCAGCCAGGTGCCCCTCCTGTATCATACTTATTATATATATCAATGCTTTTGATAGGAAACTGATCAACCTCACCATTTTTTATTTAAAAACTACAGTTTTTAATTAGTATTTAATAGGTGACTCATTTTTACATTGAAGTTTAAATATATTTTCTGATGAAATTGTCTCCTCTTTTAAAACCCTCAATAGTTTCCTATGGCTTAGGTCCTCTCCCTGCCTACCTACACCCATAGGGGACTTCTTTCATTTCCTAGACTACAATGTGCTTTTCCCAAATGCATGGCTTTCACAGGAATTGTTTTCCCCACCTTTCTCTTCTTTCTACCTAATACATTTCTATTCATACTTCAAAGCTAAGCTGACACTTGTTTTCAAAGTAGGATTCCCTGGCCATGACTTTTACACATATTTGAGCAAATCCCAAAGTTTGTCTTTTTGTTTCACACTGTAGTTTTCATTTGCAACAGTTCTCATGACTGAAATTCAAAACAAAAAAAAAGGGACTTTTAATTCATGGAATTCATGCAGTTGGAACAGTCTATATCAAACTCAACAGCTTTATCATTACCACCTGACACACTGATTTACGCATAGTAAATGATAATATTTATTGAGAGAAAGTTGGAAGGGAAGTGGAAGGAGATAGGAGAAAGTTCTAGAAATCCACTCTTGTTTTAAATCATGAGAAATTTGCATTTTCTGGAGAGAAAAATCTTCACACTTTTGAAATAACAAATAACTAGTTTGAGTATTAATAGGAATAGATAATTTATGTCTCTTTTGTTTGGCCGCACAGAAAAAGTAGAAATATTGATGGCTTTAGAACTGTCAGATCTTAGTTTACACATGTTGTATAGTTGTGTGACCTCGGGCAAATTTAACCTGCCTGCTAGAGTTGAGGTAAGCAAGTTGAACAAGTGCACTGACACATTTCTTTGAGTAGAAAAGCCTACAAATCAAAGTCTAGAAGTCTGAGGTGCTCAATCTCACATGACCCTAAATACCCATATGGTTCATTCACATTTTCCCCTTTAAATGATACAGGAAGTAAATATTGTAGAACATTGAGTGGATAGACGGAGGGATGGGTACATGTATAGATATAAAGTATAGATTTAGAAAAAAGAAAGTTACTAAAGATTTGTGTGTATAACGCGTGAGAGAGAGAGAGAGAGAGAGAGAGAAAGAGAGAAAAGCTAAGATGTGTATCTTCATGTACCTGAAACACCTGTATCATGATAACTTTGACCAGAAAAAAACGCCTGCCACGTCTGCCTTCATATGACAGACAAACTATAAGGGTATATTTAATGCTACTTTGGACTTAGAGTAAACGGCCTCAAAGTCATTTCACATTCCTATTGGTAACTGCAACTTTTGAACCAAGTAAATACTGGAATTCAGCCAAACTACAGAGACATGGAGGAGGATTTCTCTGAAATTTTTGGAGTTACATTCTGGCAAGTATCTCAAAATGTTAAGGAATTGGAGGGGGAATGTGAAATCTCCAAAAATGACAGCAAAAATAGAGTCTGACAATTTAGAGAAAACTTTCTAAAACTGTAAAACTATTTTCCTCAAGTATAGAAATTCAAAACAATATCTTCATTGCAGACTGGTTGCAGCGAGAAAAGATAATACATAATAAATCCCAAGCCAGAGTTTCACACACTAATATATCTTGATAAATGTTTATAAGCACATGACTCAGAGTATTCGTTTTAAAAAATATTTAATGTTTATTTCTTTTTGAGAGAGACAGACAGAGACAGAGAGACAGAGTGAAAGCAATGGAGAGACAGAGAGAGAGAGGGAGTCACAGAATCCCAAGCAGGCTCAGGGCTCTGAGCTGTCCACACAGGGCCCAATCCCTGGGGACCATGATCATGACCTGAGCTGAAGTCGGATGGCTAAGGAACTGAGCCACCCAGGTGCCCGCATGACTCAGAGTACTCTTATCCAAGGCTATTTAGGTTGAATGGTGTTGACTGGGGCAATATGAGAATTAAACTCATAATCTTGGCCTTCTTATTACTAGGATATAACTGACTATGTTTTATAGTCACACTCTTTGGTTTACCTAAATGCCTTTTGTGTGAGTTTTAGGCATTTTACATTCTATGGACTGAGCTATCTTTCAATAAATCATAGTTTATAACACAGGGGGAAATGGACCATGAAAACTTTCTTAATGTCATGTCTTAAGACTTAAAATGAAATTTGTTCCATCAACTTATTTTTGTACGACCTGGTTTCTAATCATCAGGAACTATCAGATGAACAGAGACTGATGGACATTCTGGAAAATGTCCCATACTTTCAAAAACTTCAACGTTGAGAAAGTCAGGGAAAGACTGAGGAACTATTTCAGGGGGAAGAATACTAGAGAAACATGGCACTGGCTGCTTTACCTGATGCTGGATTGGATTTTTTTTTTTCCTAGTTAATATAACTGGGGCAAATGCCAAAGCTTGAATGGGAACTCAGGGTGAAAGGTACATATGTGTTCTTTCTACCGGTATGACAACTTTTCTGTAATTTTTATTAATATTACTAGTATAATTATACTTATTATACTTATAAACGACTTATAATTTAATAATTATAATATAATTATAATAAGTATAATATATAATAAGTATGATACTATACTTATAATTATAAACGACAATGAGAAGACATAATTAACATCTGAAGCTCTGAAGCCAGAGAGACCCACATGCAAATCCCTGCCCTACCATTTACTTTAGTTGTGTTATCTGCAATACGTTCATAATCCCTTTGAGACCTGGATTTCTCACTTGCAAAAAAACAATGTTAGACCTACCTCATGAACTTGTTCTGAAGTTTGTGATATGATGTATATACTGAGCCTGACATATAGAAAATGCTCAATAAATATTAGCTGTGAGATCACATGAAACACATATATTTAATTGTCACATTTTAATAGAATTTCTACAATGTATTAAGCAGTGCACACATAAGGTTAGGAGGAAAAGTGTTTTGTTTACCTAGACTTGGTTCAAAAGATGTGGATTCAGGGTTTCTTCTCCTTCATCTTCCTCATCCTCCTCTTCTTCTTTGTCTCCTCCCCCTCCTCCTCTCCTTCACTTCCTTCTCTTCCTCTTCCTCCTCTGCCTCCTTCACTTCCTCCTTCTCCCTCTTCTTTGTTTAGAAAAAGGGTATAATAGGGGCGCCTGGGTGGCTTAGTTGGTTAAGCGTCCGACTCTCGCTTAGGTCATGATCTCACGGTTTGTGGGTTCGAGCCCCGCGTCGGGCTCTGTGCTGACTGCCAGCTCAGAGCCTGGAGCCTGCTTCGGAGTCTGTGTCTCCCTCTCTCTCTGACCCTTCCCTGCTCACGCTGTCTCTCTCTCTTGCCTAGAAATAAATTTTAAAAAAATTAAAAAATTAAAAAAAAAAGGGTATAATAATAGCTGCTCTCTTTTGTTGTGGTAATCTTAAAATATATGCATTATAAACATTTTTAACAACAAAATCATCTAAACTAATCATTCCTGTTACTCTTGTCTCTGTTATTGTGGGTGATGTACTTGTTGTAGCTATTATTAAAATTATTGTCATTGCTATTGGTGGTATTAGTAGTTCTATTACTATGGCCTTTTTGTTGACGATACTTAATTAATTAATTAATTTACATTTATTTATTTTTGAGAGACAGAGAACAAGTGGGGGAGGGTCAGAGAGAGAGGGAGACACAGAATCTGAAGCAGGCTTCAGGCTCTGAGCTAGCTGTCAGCACAGAACCTGACTTGGGGCTCAAACCCACGAACTGTGAGATCATGACCTGAGCTTAAGTCAGACGCTGAACCGACTGAGCCTACAGGCACCTCTAACTTAATTTTTTTTTTAATTTTAGGGTTTTTTTTTTTTTTGACCAGGATATTTTAAAAAAGCATTAATAATATTAGATTATTTGCGAAGTAAAGTATGGGATTAAAATCTCTAGGAGTGCATTTCAGTTAACTTGAAAATGCCAATTAAATTATGCATTTGGGATCTGGTTGGTGATGTTTTTCAACTATTGTAAGATAAGTTTTATCTTCTGGAATTAAGTTTACAGGTAAAGTGAGACATATAATTCCAAAGCATGATTAGTTTGTAATCTTAGAAATGTGTCTGTCACTAATTTTCCTTTTCACTCTACTTCTCTTTTGTCTACTTCATTACCAATGTATTTCTGGCACAACTATCTCAAATATCTACCATATTTTAGGTCCTAGATATATAAAGAAAAAAAGAACTCAGTTTTTGTGGGCTTTGGGGTTTCTGTTTGCTGAAATTCAAGGAGGTTAAGCAAAAAATTTCATATGCTATATGCTGTTATAGTAGATAAAGAAAATTTGTAAAAATCAACTATTTCCCAATGTGAACTAATAAAAAAGGATTCCTGTATAGTTTATATGTGTGAAAAACTACAGACTCATCATGGATGTCTAATCTATGACAAGTACTATGTTAGGTGGTAAGAATATGCAGTAACATTGATAACATTCAAAAACAAACTTGCTACTGCCTTGTAATAACTGACGTATCTTAAAGAAAATATTTGTATGTTCACACACACAAACACACAAGTATTCTTCTCTAATAATTTGCAAAAGGCACAGAAAAAATCAAAATTATAATGACATGTGTATTGCTTCTTCATGAAGGAATGATGCACAGGGTCAGAGTAGCTGATAAGGTTATAATCGATGGGAATAACTTCTGAGTTTAACACATACAATTTAATTTAAGAAGTTTTCAAGACTCACAGAATATTTTTGCTTTTATAAATGCAAGATCAAAGGTCGTTACATATGTAATATACCCTATAGCTAACACTGTGGAAAAGTCCAAGGAAATCTGTCCTGATTTCACAAAATACTGAATAATTCAACCACCTTCATGCAGTGATAAAAAACAGGCTTCTAATTATCTTTAAACACAGATTTCACTGTCACTATTGTCAGAATGGATCAATAATACAAATTCCCTGGAATGTTATCAGCATGATCAAAAAACTGTAATTAATATCATCACATTAAAAACAGGTCTTGTTTCCTAGGATTTGGGAAAGTTCTTTTTTTAAGTTTATTTATTTATTTTGAGAGAGAAAAAGTGAGGGGGGAGGGGCTGAATTGGGAGAAAAAGAACCCCAAGCAGGACAGAGCCTGAGGTCGGGCTCAAATTCAGGAACCCTGACATCATGACCTAAGCTGAAATCAAGAGTTGGTTGCTTAATCAACTGAACTACCCAGGTGCCCTTGGGGAAATTCTTTTGGTGATAGTTGGAATTATTTTTATTTGTTTTGTTTTGTTTTACTCTTAATTGTTTAAACTCCACTTAGACCCCTACCTTGGGTACTCTCTCATAGACGGTTATGCAATATTCTTTTCACACATATAGATTTGAAACTAATAATAAATTTAACTGAAATGTTGACTTATAAGGTGAGAATATTGGTGTGTAAGGATGTCTTTGAACCTAACTGTTTACATTTCTGGTTGTATACAGGTTGTTAGAGGTCCCTTAAGAAGGTAGAGGAGGTTGAGGAGGGAGGAAAGATGCAGGTGCTTATCACCTGATATGAAAGGAAAATGTTCTATTCTTTACCTATGTTCAAATATTGAACTTCTTTCATGAAATGTATTTGAAAATATGAAAATTGAGCAGAAAACTGCCCCAGTCTAAAAACCACATAAACCTTTTAATTTTGATTTTAAGTACAATAATAAGGTTCATTTCTATTTGATATGGATAAATATGATTCTCTGATGAAACCTAGAGATACACATTAAAAATGAATGCCAGCATAAATATTAGTTATCTGTCTTTAAGACCTGACCTTTCCTTTGTTGTTCTAATTTCAAAAGACATTGAGCATTACTTGAGAGAGAGAGACTTTATACCATACTTTTATTGTATTAAAGTTTTAAGGATGTATAAGATAAATGATCTTGGTAGCCCAGCTGAGTGTGGTTAACAAATAAAAGTAAATTCGAGGCTACATTCCTAGTTCTGGAAGACATCTGGAAAACCTCTACATGATGACTGTGACTGGCCCTGCTTTCTTCTTTTTCTACTCTGCTTCTAACACCTCCCCCTGCCCCCCCCCCACCAACACACAAGCACAGAGGCATACACATACACACCGATTCTTTTAAAAAATTTTTAATGTTTATTTTTGAGAGAGAGAGACAGAGACAGAGAGACAGACAGTGAAAGGAAGGGACAGACAGAGAGAGAAGGAGACACAGAATCCAAAGTGGGCTTCAGGCTCCAAGGTGTCAGCACAGAGCCCGATGCACAGCCCACGAACTGTGAGATCATGACCTGAGCCTAAGTTGGGCGCTTAACCAATTGAGACACCCAGGTGCCTCCCCCACAAATTCTTACATACTCATTTGATATCTCAGTAAGAAGCTAAATAAATTTTCAGTTCAGTATTTTCTTAGTAAGTTCTAAGCCTAAGATAGTGATAATCTCTGTCATTGTGTAACACTTATGAAAAGATTTATAAGACTTATTTTTATTTGTACAGGGCTAAGTGCAGCATTTATTAAGTTGAATAGTCAATCTGAATGCCATTAGTCCTATCTCTATTTATCACACACACACGAATCACATAGAAATCACAGTCAAAACTAAACTTTTATTCTCCATTGTTCTAAGCATTTATTTAACCTGCATTTATTCATGCAATCTTCATAACAGCCATAATAAGAAAGTACTATTACCATTTTCAATTTATAAGTGAAGAATGTAAAGCAGGGGTTGGTTCAGTTTTTTTTTTTTCTTTTACATACAGCTAGTAAGTGGCAGAACTGAGATTCAAACCAGTTAGTATAACTTCAGAGTCTGCTCTTAATACCTAGATGTGCTACGTGCTAGAAATCTAACATATAATCTCATTACATTATGTTCATTTGTTTTGTATTGTCCTCTCAGTTTAATGGATGATGAATAAAAGCTGTGAGTAAATTTGTAATGTCTCACATACCCAGGGATGAAGTAGCAGAAAACAGGATGTGAACACAGCCTGTCAAACTCCAGAGTCTACACTCTTATACATGTTGCGTGGGGATAGGCTCCTTATACCAAATTTAAGTTTCTTAGTATCATAACAGAAAAGGCATTTGATAACAGATTCCAGCACCATTATCACGGGGTTGATGTACAACAGGGTTTGGAAGTGAGGAGGACCTCATTATTGTGGCTTGCAAATGCCTAACAGCACAGCAGAAAGTCAGCATCAGCCAAAACTAAAAGAACACCTCTAGTTTCTCTCTGCCTGTATAAAATATTATTTGTATAGATTAGAATAGAAACCAACCTTGTTTTTAGAAATTAAACAAGGACTCAAAAAAAGTGGTAAATTCCAGGTAAATATAGTCTTGTAATGTATTCTGCTCAAGATTTTAAAGTGTTTATATTTTAACTTAATAAGCTTATTTTTAATTAATGTTTAACTTTAATGGGTATTACTTTTTGGCATTATAATTATGAATTTTGCTACCTCTTGTGAAAAGTTACATTTCATTACATCACTTCTTATCTATCCTAATGGTAATTCTCTTGGGGAACAATTATGCTCCCTCATGTATTCTCATTTTCAGGATTTAAAAACAAAGTAGAAGCTGGACAACTACTCAGCAGAAAGAAGAAATCCTATAGGAAAGATTTAAATTTTGGAGTTAAGAATGTTTGCCTATGCTGTGAGGGTCATATGGAGATGTTCAGTGTTTTGTCTTCAAGGTCCCTTCCCTAAATACATTTTCAATGAGAAAATACAGGCTACTGGCATCTCAGTTTTTTATATATATGCTTGATTTTTGTTTATTTTTTAAATGTTTTATTTATATTTAAGAGAGGGAGAGAGCACAAGCAGGGATGTGCAGAGAGAGGGAGACCGAGAATCCCAAGCAAGGGATTCTCCCATGCTAAAAGCACAGAGCCAGATGTGTGGCTTGATCTCATAAACTGTGAGATCATGACCTGAGCCGAAATCATGAGTTGGTTGCTTAACTGACTGAGTCACTCAGGTGCTCCTGTTTGTTTAATTTTTACATCAAAATATACAAGATCTCAATTCTTCGTGATCAGCCTGCCTCTCTTCTCAAATGCTGATATAGCTTTTCTTTCATTATCTATCTATTCTTCTTGGGTTCATGGCCACATTTCTTGTTGCTTCCTATGGGACTTTGCACCAATTGTTATCTGTCTCTTTCACATAGGATTTCAGTGTCTCTTTCTTCTATTTCCTTTCTCTCTAATTAAAAATGTGTTTAACTATTTGCCAAAAATGAAGCCTCCCTAGATCTGTCTGGCCTTCTTTTCAATACCAAATTTTTTAGAAAGATATTTTCTTACTTCCTCCACATCCTCACAAATTCCTGCAAATGTCATTATAACCATGGTTCTAAAATCCTTCTCCTATTGTCATTTTCAGATATCACTGCCTCCCTTTTGATCACTCAGAATATGGTAATCGTTTCACTTTCTTTTCCTCCAGCTTCTTGCCTTCTGTTCCTTTCCTTTGTTTAACTACATGAGGTATTTGTTTCTAAAACTTTAATCTTGTCAGTGTTTCCCTTGCTTAAGTTTTTTTATTCACTTTCTAGTGGTTTCCTCTTATGGCCTAAATAATAGAATGATAAATTATCCCTGGAGAGGAAAAAATAAATCACATCAAATATTCTTCCCACATGCTATAAAGAAATAAAATTTTATAGTTGGCATTTTATGCTTAGTGATTTTTATGGGATTAAAAAAAACAAGGAAAGTGGTTCAATAATTTCTATCTCAAAAGCCCTTAGGCTTGATAAGACTAGGTTTGGTTCATTATCAGTGAGACCATCTGGGCGATCTTTCTAACTTATGCCTAGGTAATTGGTAAACAAAACCTTACTTGAAACACTGTTATGTTTGCTTGGTACCTGCTACTTTAGGGCCATCAAAGATGCTATTCCTAAAGAGAGGGATGCCCTAACAATTATAATGCCAATATATTAAAAGCAATTAAGCAATACATTAAAAGGAATTATCTAACAGTGATAGCAATTGGATAGTGACATTTATTATGAATATAAATATGACCTATTGGAAATATATACAGTGAATTTCCACCAAAATTTTTTTTAAGATTTCTTTTTTATTTTGAGTACAATCTACCCCTCAGTGTAGGGCTTGGACTCATAACCTCAAGACCAGGAGCTTCTGTTCTACTGACTGAGCCAGCCAAGCACCCATCCACCAAGAATTTATTGTAGCTCTCTATTTTGTTTTTAATTTTGTGGGGGAATAGTTCACTTTCTTTTCAGATTGCTATGAATACCTTTGAAAAGAACTCAAAGCTATGTTCCAGGGAATCTAGTTCTATAAGTAATTTTTTAATTTGATATTCACCAAAGTAGATAAAAGAGTAAAACATTTATTAGCATACAGCTTCAAACCATTCTTGGACATTCAAAAATGTAGCTTAGGGATCATAATGTTAGTTTCAGTCAATGTATTAATATTTACTAGTTTGCTGATATATCTTACTGTTTATGTATTCAAAACTAAAGAAAATTACACCATATTCATGTGCACTTATTGACTCATAATATAATTTGGGGATTATATTTTTATTATCTCTAAAATGCCATGTCTACTGAGATGTAGGTATGTAGTTAAGAGATTAAGTCCTACCAAAGATAAATAAATAAATCCGTAGATTTAAGTAATACTGTGCAGAAGGTCTTTATACCTCTGCATTCACTGTCATCCTCAAAGTTTTCCTGGCCATATCTTGGGAAGACATGTATTTAGATGTATATGTTTACAGAACCAATATGTAGGTAATATAGTTTGATAGTAGACCCTAGAAAGAACGGAATGAGTAGCCAAATACAAACAACTGGTCAGAAAGAAAGCTATTGAAGATCGATACCTGATATCTAGGCTAGGTGAGAAATGATGTAATTTAGAGGCAGGAAATGGTGAGAATAAACAGGCTTATTCTTAGAATCTCCTTAATTTCCCAGGTTTCATGATCTTGGCTGTAAATTAGAATACCTAGGGGCTTTTAAAATCTCATTTCCCAGAATGCACTCCAGTGCAATTAAATCAACATCTCTGGAGGTAGGACTTTGGCATGAAAATATTTACAGCTCCATGGTGATTAAAATGCATGGCACAGGTTGAAAACCACTGATCTATTATGACTCCAGGTGCATCTATTGAGAATTCCTGAAAATGCTCTACAACAGATTTTTGGCAAAAGAGAAGGAAATACAAAAACTCCTTGCTCTAAATATGCAGATACCAAGCAGAATGTAATTTGCATTCAGATGTCTTCGAGCTCCTGGATAGGGCTTGATGACCTAACATGGCTTTCATTCCCAACAAATTTGAAAAATTGACAAATAGCTCTTGTCAGATTAAGCAGGTTTACCAGTCATGGCCTTCAAATTGTAAAGTTTAACTAAATTTAAACCAATGAGTTACACAGGAATGAAGAAAACAACCTAGGGTTGGGTGAGTGATGGAATCTGGGTTCTAATAGAGTAATGTCATTGCTTCTTTATCTGCATTTCTTATCCGACTTGTTTTTCATCCCCATATTTTATTTCTGCTGTACTTTATAACAATTGCTGTTATAATTCCTAAAGTTAAATGTACTTGAGAATTCTGCTGTGCTTTTAGGAAAACCAACCACTTAATTAGTTAGGTATGTTCTCACATGAACAATAAAATAAGAGCTTAATTTGGTGGTGAGGGCATTATTATCATGTCAAAGACCCTTCTTCAAATATTTTTATAGCATTACCCAAGATCCCAGATATTATGATATTAACTTCATGCATCCATTGGTAGTTTTCTTAGTGCCAGTTTGATCATATTCAGGCTGTTTCACATAAGCACTATGGGATTTGTGGCATTTTAACTTATTCCATTTTCACTTTGGCTCCCTTGCACACTGGTAGCTGTGAAAATAAGAGCTTGCATTCTCAATGCTGGAGGAGAAAAACACAGAGCTTAGTCTCAAAGAATTGTAATTAAGTGGTTGAACAAATAAATAAATCGGAGAAAGAGACAAACCTCCCATGAAAAATAGCTTCAAATAATTCATATAGATGTTCTTCCATCAAAGAGGTGGGGTATAAGTTCCTTTTTCTTAAGTATGGGCTATGCATTATGACCTTTTCTAAAATGTACAAAAAAGGGAATAGAAAGTAATTTTGCAGTGGAGAAATCTGACATTAACTCTTTCAGACACAATATCAAGGTCAACATCAACACTCATAAATCATGTAAATAGTATGCACCCTTGATATGATGTAATGAAAACTGCACATTGTGATCTTTCTCCACAAAACCATAACTTCAGTTTTATCATGAGAAAAACATCAGACATAGTCCAATAGAGAGGCATCCTACAAAATATCTGTAGTACTCCTCAAAATTAACGACAAAGTCTGAGAAACAGTCATAGCCAAGACCAGCCTAAGGAGACACAAAGGCTAAATGTAATGTGTTATCCTAGATAGAATCCTGGAATAGAAAAAAAGACACTAGGTAAATGCTAAGGAAATGTGCATAAAATATGGACGTTAGTTAATAAAAATCTATCAATTTGGTGTCATTAATTTTACCCAATGTACCAACTAATGTACTACATTCATAATTGGGTCAACTGGATGTGGAGTCTATGTGAACTCCTTTACTGTCTTTGCAATTTTTCTGTGAATATAAAACTGTTTTAAGAATGAAATGTATTGGAGCACCTAGGTGACTCAGTCCATTAAGCACCTGACTTCAGCTCAGGTCATGATTTCACACTTTGTGAGTTCGAGCCCACATTTGGACTCTGTGTTTACAACTCAGATCCTAAAGCCTGCTTCAGATTTTTGTTTCCCTCTGTCTCTGCCCCTCACCTGCTCATGCTCTATCTCTCTCTCTCAAAAATAAATCAACATTAAAAAAGAATGAAAAGTATTTAAAATATGCTAAGAAAACAGTTGACATATGTGTTTATTTTAAATTCATTGCTTAATCTTTGAAAGGTAACCCCCCAAAATCATAAATATTTTTATGTGTATGTCTTGGATAAAAGGTTTGTCTGTATTTTTAAAGATCCCTCCAATGAAAGACACATGGAAGTTATCCTTTATGTAGGATCTAATATACAAAATAAATCACAATTGTATACTTCCTGGCTCATAATAGTGTCTTAGGCTGTTAAAAATCTGTGGGTTCTAGGGGAACTCATCTTTGGGACAATTATCTGGGATTTAGAATCTAAGCTCTAAATATATTCCTTTGTAAACCTTTTACTGCTTCCCAAGTGATTTTTAAAAATACCACTTTATTTCTGTAAGCCTGCTTCATCTCTATAGTTTAGACAGACTAGATCCCTTAAATTCATACTTAGGATGCCAAAATGTTGATATAATCATTCTTGCCAGTGGTCATCAAACTTCTTTTACTTTAGCCCCTGCTGAGATTGATTTTACAGTGATATTTTAATGCTAATCTAATTCTGGGTATTCCGTAACCAGATAATTAATTACTTACCCAACATCTTCAAAATGAATCATTTCTATTAAGTATAAGAAAAAACAAATATAAAGTTTGGTTTATTCTGGGAAATTTGATAATTTGGAAATTACAAGGATGTGTTAAATGTCCAGAAGACTTTCTCTTTTTTTATCTTCTATTTGTTTATTCATTTATCAAACAACCCATTCATAAGTCCACCTATTCACTCACTCCTCCATTCTTTGTTTACCTTTTCACTCAGTCACTCACCTATCAACCCATTATTCGTATGTCCATCCTTCCACCTACTCGCGCATCTACCAATTTCTGATTGTGTATTCATTAACTTGTCCACCTCTGTATTTGTCCACTTGTTCACTGATCCATCCATGCACGTTCCCACATACTTTTTATTAAAGCCAATTGTTCATTAGGCATATGGGGGCACTTAAAGTACAAGAAATACTTACATGGAGCTTATCTAGTAAAGAGAGGAGACATGTTTGATTTTACTTAGTTAGAAAATTAAGAATTTTTTGCAAATGTTTTCCAAGAATTCTGATCAAAGTGCAGTTGTTATCTTTTACTTGCCTAAATCAGGACTTCTTAAGGAAATTATTTTCTATTCTAGCTGCACACAGAAACTATTTCAAGTATTCGCAAAAAAAATAAAGATATAAATGTCCTAAAGCAGACTATCCAGCAGCATAGATAGGGTATCAATGATTTTAGATACCTGCATGTGGATTTTGGTGCACATCCAGCACTGAGCACATCTGGCCCAGAGCAACCCTATCACATAATCTTCATTCTATACAATATTTCCCCTGGCACATCTCAGTAGAACACTTACATATTTTAGACATTTTTAGCATCCAATGTAAACACTATATAATTCAAAGGGAGACAAAAATTCAATATTAACATTCTGAAAATGTGTAGTAAATATACTCCTTTAAAAAAGAAAAAAACAAATCCATAGGTATTAGTGAAGAGAAAGGGAATATGTTTCGGAACTGACATATTTATGAAAAGAAAATAAGTGTTAGATTTCAGAATCGATCTTTCTGTTCATGGTTTTATGAGAAAACTCTCTTTTCATTTTACAAAGGGAGTGATATTGAAGAAACACTTCTGGACTTACTCTTCATTTAATACCCAGAGTAGAGGTATATTTATGAGTGGTAGGCTACCAGAATCTAAAAATGCATTGGTCATTTTTTTCCTTATATGTCGGGGTTAAGGTATTGGAACACTATGTGTCCCCATGGATTCACTTTATACCCTCTTTTGGAATTTTCCTATAAGAAGCTAACATTTCCCTACTCGTAATTTCTGTGTGGTAAGTGTACCTGTATAAAGACCCAGAATGTGCCTTCTAGAGTCAATTCTGGAGCATGTAAGATATAATCTGCTTTGTAGTTAGCCTGGTACTGCCTTGCAGATTCATTTCCCTCATGCATGGATTTGGGGCATAGATTAGAAGTAAATTGGGGAAGTAATTAGAATGCCCAAATTTTGCTGTAGTTTATAATCTCATTCCCTAATTTACAAATTAAGCTTGTATTAGATTTCTATGTTCCTAGCACAATTCCTAAACAAATTTTTTAGATCATAAAAATGGAAAACAGTGGGATTAAATAATTTCCTTAGAGAAACTTTCAACTTCTCTCTATACTACATACATAATTTATATGTGATTAATAATTATAGTATTTTTGAGATCTAAGATTTTAATTTATCAGCAGAGATATCTCTTTCAATTTCTAAAGTCATTTCTTATTTTGAAATTACACTTTCGAACAGGTCACTCTGATGAACATTTACTACTTAATAAGACAGATATCTATGTCATCCTGATAGATTCCTCCCCATGATCAGCCATATCTAATCCCTGAACAAATCCTGTGTCCTATATATTCACCTCCAAATGTCCTTTATCTTTGTTGTTCTTTCCCATATCTTCCCTACTCCATATCATCATCAAAGACCTAGTCCAAGTTACTCCCATCTCTCATCAGGAGAACTTGAGTAGCCTCTCAACAATCTAACCAGTATCCCTTTATCCACTTTTTTCTCCCACTCCAGGAAAAACAAAACAAAACAAAAACAAATAAAAAAACCTGTGTGTGTGTATGTGTGTGTGTGTGTGTGTGTGTGTGTGTGTGTGTGTGTGTGTGTTTCTCCAGTACTATTTTGAATGTGGGCTCTTAAACAGCTTCATGAAAATACTTTAAAATTTTGCATTTATCCAATTTTAAGGAAGGAAATCCTAAAAGTAAGCAAACAACCCCCTGTGGATCCTACATAATCTGGATCATATCAACTCCTCAGACTGTATCTTTCACCATCCTCTCCCTCTTCACTGAAGTTTCCTCTGCTGTGCAGGGTTTTTTGTTTTATTTTGTTTTTATATAGTTCACTTGTTTATTTTTGCCTCTGTTGTCTTTCTTTTGGTGTCAAATCCAAATAATCATTACTGAGACCCACATAGAGGAGCTTATTATCACCTATGTTTTCTTGTATGAGTTTTAGGGTTTCAGGTTTTATGTTCATTAAAATTTTAATGAAGTCCAACTTATTAATTATTATTTCATGGATAATGCCCTTGATGTTGTACCTAAAAGTCATCACCATACACAAGGTCATCCAGATTTTCCTCCATATTGCCTTCTAAGAGCTTTACCATTTTGCATTTTACATTTAAGCATGTGATCCACATTGAATTAATTTTTGTGAAGAGAAAACGGTCTGTTTTTAAATTCACTGTTTTGTCTTGAAAGGGCATTTCACTGTGGAAAACCAGGCACTGTTTAGAGTACATTTTTCTGGGGGTATATATTTCTACAGGTTTTGTAATTTCCATTTTCTGTGATCTGTTTTACAACTTTGTTGAGATAGAAATTTAGTTGTGGAAAACTAGAAATAATGTAAATAATTCTTTTTATAGATATACGTATACATTCTGTCAGGTTGATGTTAAACTGTATTCCCTCCTCTACAGTAGAAGCCAACTTGGAATCTATTAAGAACATTCTTTAGGTGTGTTGAGGGGTGTGTGGAAATTTAGAGTATAAAAACATCAAAATTAAATAGCAGTGTTTTAGTTTACCCAAAGCCTTCACTTATCCCCAGAAGCTTCCTGAGTACAAATGTCATAATTAGCTTTGTTAGTGCTATAAAACCAGGTACTCAATAAACATCTGTTGAATGAATTAATCTCTGCTTGAGCCCAGCTGTGCAGCTATAACATTATATCAAGTATTCCTTTTTTTTTCATTTTCACATTAAAAATTCATGAATCATAATTATTTTCTTTGTTAGCAGAGGCAAGGAAATAATAAACAATCTTCTTATTTATTAAATTTTAAATGGAAATGACAATGCTACTAGTGGTTTGGGAATACATAATACACAGGACAAAAAAATGCAAACTCAACCATGCCATGAAACATGACTTGTTAAGAGTTATAAAAAGTAATGAGTTCATAATCAATCAAATGGGATGACATAGAAAACATGGGGGACTGTGCCAGAGTGATGTGGACTTTAAGCATTTATCTTGTGATGATACAAGACTATGAGACACTACTCTCAATGGATTCCCTTGTGAATGCCATCGGTCTCCATCATGTCTAAAATGGAAGTGTACAGGTCAAGTCTATCTCAGATTTACCTGTGAAGTATCATGAAGAAGGAAAAATATTTTACTTTTCACTATATCTGTCTTCAGTAATGTACAATAATCTAAATGCGATTTTGTTAAAATATATTAGAAAAAATTAGAAAAGATTAGCACTTGATTAGTGCCTACTGTGTCCTAGGCATTGTGTTAATAAATGAACAGTTTTTATTTTAACTCTCACATATCCCTGTACAACAATTGTAATTTTCATTCAGCTGTAGAAATAGACACAGAGAGGTTAATGAATTTATTCTGGGCCAGTATGTTAAAGGCAATTGGAAATGAGAATTTAATCTTTCAGATCTGTCTCCAGACACCAGCCAAATGAAATCATGGTAATAAATTGAGTTTATTTCTTGGTACCTATGTCTATTACTTCTTTTTAATAAGGAGACTCATGTAAACCCTTTATCAGAAAAAATAGTAAAATCAAAATGAAAACCTTATGTGAAAAGTTAAAACCCTCCTTTTTCGTAGTCTAAAAAATAACAGAGAACATGAGTTTTGAACTCTACTGAATGTGTTCAAGAGGTGTTTTGCCTTTATCATGTTTAATTAAACTAAAAGAACTCTGCCTCAAGTGATATGGGTAGATTGTTCCCTTAAAGTAAATAAGGGACAGGGAACCTAAATGCTCTAAGGTATACTTGTATACAATCCAGGGAGTAAAAAGTAAACCATGAAATGAGGAGCCATGACACATTTATTGACTGAAAAAAAGGTCATTTTTTTTTTAATTCTGAAAAAGTGGTAAGAAAATTTCTTAGGGTGCCTAGGTGCCTCAGTCGCTTAAGCATCTTGCTCTTGGTTTCAGTTCAGGTCATGATCTCACAGTTCCTGGGTTTAAGAACCAAATCAGGCTCTGCGATGGTGGAGCAGAGTCAGCTTGGGATTCTATCTCTCTATCTCTGCCCCTTGCCCTCTTGTGCTCTCTCCCTCTCTCTCCCTCCCTCTCTCTCTCTCCTTCTCAAAATAAATAGATAAACATTCAAAAAAGAAACTTTCTTGAGTAATACAGTATTTCTCTCAGAAAAATAGAAAGCAAACCATTGTTACAAAAAGCTTTCACATCTTTGACTTAGATTTTCTTGCATATGTATAGTAAAATATTTTATAAGTTGCATTTACAAATATAATCACATTTGTCCCTGTCAAACAATCCTGAGTGGGTATGTTCATTTTATCCCCTATTTGCATCCAGGTATATTGATGAGCAATGATATTGAGAGACCTGACCAAGTTAAGAAGTTAAGTGAAAGAGTTAAAAGGAATGCAGGCTTTAACCATACATTTATTCCGCTATATAAACTGTGTTTCCGAAATAAGAATCAAGCTAAAAATATTCAGAAGAAAATATTTAAGTGTATATGTAATTAAAAATAGCTATGTAGGTTAATCATGGAAATACCATAAGTGTCATTGTAATATCATCTTCCTATAGCCAGTTTTCTCTGTTTCACATGTAGTTTAGTCCTGGACCTATAGCTGGTACTTCTTAATTGTGGTATGTAAATTTCCTAATTTATATCAGGAAGCACTAAATGCACAAAAGGTTTAGGTGATTCATAAACAGAGAGTTTCCACACATCATATTAACACATTCCAAGATAATCTAAAAATGTCAGCAGCCTCAGAGAATTTTTATACCTCTAGTTCTAGAGGTGAGACAATGGTAGAGGGAATATGGTAGCTGAAGTTTCCAAATGAAAGTTTATAGAATCAGGAAGAAAAATGAAAAGGGTGTATTAGCGGTGGTAGATAAAGCAGTGGCCTTTAACAGTTTGCAGATGACTAAGCGCCATGAGTTCAGAGCACTGACATGATCTTCACACCCTTCCCAAATACTTGCAACATGCACATGTCTCTTCAGGTGATTATGTCCTTTAAATGTAACAGATTTTTTTTTCCTTTACTTACGACAAAAGCATTTGTGAGAATGGAAACAACTTACACTTGAACTCAAATTCTGAAAGGGGAAGGTGAGCGTAGAGAACAGAATGAGGAGATAGACACAGAGTAAAGAGACCAAGAGTAGAAGCTTAGAGGGAGAAGGTACGCTTGCCCCTCTTCATAGACAGCCATTTCTGATAGGAATATATAAAATCAATTTTTGCCTTGTATTAGATTCCATAACAGCCGGAGAACAGCAGATTCTGTAACAGAACTTAGCGAGAAGAGAATAACCTTTCTTGGAGTGCAGCAAAGCCCTTTCACTAAAGGATTTCATGTGAGGTAAGAAGAGTGTCTGTCAGAAGTTATGAGGGAAATCCCTTCACCCTGTCAAAAAATGGACTGAATTTTCAGGACGCCTCCGACTTGAAGAGTCTCAGTTTCTGAGAATGTTTATAAAAAATGGTGGAGATTGAGATATCAGATACATCATGCATAGGAAGTCTCTTCTCAAGGGTCACTCACCACACAGTAGGTAAAGACCTGCATGTGTGGGCCACAGTACAACATTGCCACAGTATAAAACTCTCAGATTTTGCTCCTACTTTTATGAGGTGGCGGAGCACCCTTTAAAGAACGATGAACTTTATGAAGTGTTGTCAGATAGTCTTTTTATCCTTTTCCTTCCCCTGCCTGCCTGCCTTCTTTCCTTCTTCTTTCCCTTTCCCCCTCCTTTCTCCCCTTCTTCCTCCTCTTTTCTCCCTCTCCTTCTTTTCCTTTATCCCTTCCTTCTTCCTCCTCTTCCTCTTCCTAATATGTTTCTTAACTGTGTTTGTTGCTGGATCTTTCCTTATAACCACATTTAGAGGTGAAAGTCTTCTTTATTTTATCTCTCTTTTTAAATTTTTTTAAATGTTTATTTATTTTTGAGAAAGAGAATATGAGTGGTGGAAGGCCAGGTGGGAGGGGGGGGGTGGAGACAAAGAATCCAAAGCAGGCTACAGTCTCTGAGCTGTCAGCACAGAGCCCAGTGTGGGGCTCGAACTCATGAATCACGAGATCATGACCTGAGCCGAAGTCAGACACTTAACCAACTGACCCACCCAGGTGCCCTTCTTTTTCCCTTCACAAACCACCTTGTACCAGAAGGTCAGTAACAAAATGAAGTAAAATAAACTAAATAAATCCATAAATTTAGTTTCAAAATGATCCCTGCTGGGACTTGATGGAAAAAATATTGTGAAATGTGAAGTTATGCATTATGTAGAGCCCATATTTTTGGGTTACCTGATTTTCATTCCATGGAGACTCCATGACTGGCTCTGGGCTATTTCACAAAATTCTAAGTTGTGGATAATTGATACCAGGACAAAACATAATCCCCGTCTTTATGTATGTAAATAAATTCTGTCCAGTAGAGTTTCAATGACTTGTTTACCCCATTGAGGAAGAAATCAGGTTAGCATCCATTTCTAAATTGACGTCAGTATTTCGATTTATAAATGACTACGTTTTTTTTTTAAGTTTCCTTAAGCTGCTTGTGTCTGCCTAGCTTCCTGCTTAATAAGACAGCAAATAAAATATTTAATACATGCTTATTCTGTCTGTAGGAAAGGCATGATTTTGTACAATTTTTGAAAAATTTTTCTGTAACATGTAGAAGAGAACATCTGAATATAGTGCCTAAAGAAATAGGATCCAAAGGAGAAATAAAAGTTGTTCCTGATTTAGAAATTACAGGGGTGCCTGGGTGGCTCAGCTGGTTGAGTGGCCAAGTTTGGCTTAGGCCATGATCTCACGGTTTCTAAGTTCAAGATGTGCTGACAGCTCAGAGCCTGAAGACTGTTTTGTATTCTGTGTCTCCCTCTGTCTCTGCCCCTCTCTCCTTTTTCTCTTTCTCTCAAAAATAAATAAACATTACAAAATTATTTTTATTTAATGTTTTATTTATTTCTAGGAGAGAGAGAGAGAGAGAGACAGCATGAGCAGGGGAGGGTCAGAGAGAGAGGGAGTCACAGACTGAAACAGGCTCCAGGCTCTGAGCCGGCAGTCAGCACAGAGCCCGACGACGCGGGGCCCGAACCCACAAACCGCGAGATCATGACCCAAGCGAAAGTCGGACGCTTAACCGACTAAGCCACCCAGGCGCCCCTACAAAATTATTTTTAAAAAGACATTACAGACAGTATGACTATTAAGGTAAAAGCAAGGCATAATTTTAGAAGTTTTTAATGAATAAAATCAGTGCATATTTTCATCAATGACATTTCTTTTATTTTACAATAAAATTTTATAGTAAAATTTCTCTTTAAGAAGTAGGACCACTTTGGAATTTTCTACACTTTAAATAGGGATACTCTGCTATTTATGGATGAAATAATTCCCTGGGGAGTGATTCCACGATGTCTAACTGCAACTCTAAAAAAGGCCATAATTTTCAGAACGTGGTATATAGTCTCTCAAAAGTCACTCAGAAGTCACTCAAAAGATTTAGAAGACGCATTACAATTAAGTTTTTCAAAAAGTAATTGCAGGAAGCATGCAGGCTCTGAAGAAATGATCTCACCAATTAAATGTTAAATTACTTAGGATAGAGATGATAGTAATAAATAGGCAATTTCTGCAGGTTGGTAGTTTCCGCTAAAAGGACTAAAGAGAACTCCACTGTTACTATATATATATTCTCAACTGTGATATTTTCAAACTTTGATTAATTGTAGTGTTACTCTACGGGGTCATTTAGAATAGCATGCTAACCAGTGATACCCCTGTAGACCATTTGGGAAAGAAGACCAGCATTGTAATTCATCCTTCCTTCCCAGGAACAATGAGAAATTGCTTTGCAGTTAATCTAAACTGTTTTCTTTGTCCTGCTTCCCTGTATGAAAAGTTTCATTGGCATCCTGTCTAACATTCTGTAGATTATCGGGCATATTCTCTGCAATATCAGGGTGAAAATAGGAATGTGACTTATTGCCTGTACAAGAGAATGGTGAACAAATCTTTATGGAGAAGCTATCTGGAGACTCAGGACTGGCTACTGGAAAAATACAACTAAGGCTCACCTAGGCATGACAATAGTTCAGTGTTGCCTTCAAACACTTACTGGTTTTGGGAAACTGCTCAAAGTCCTGAATTAAGAAAGATTCTCAGCCTGGATCCAAACTCTATAAGAAAGATTGCAATGACCCCTTAGCAAGGTCTGTAATAAGCACAGAGTAGGACACACATATATTAATAGTTCTATGTATGTATGTATGTATGTATGTATTTATTTATTTATTTATTTATGAGAGAGTGTGTGTGCATGTGTGGGTGGGAATAGAGGCTGGGGGAAAGAGAGATTGAGAGAGAGAGAGAGAGAGAATCTCAAGCAGTTTCCACACTCAGCTCAGAGCCCTACTTGGGGCTCAATCCCATGACCCTAGGATCATGACCTGAGCTAAAATCAAGAGTCAGATGCTTAACAGAATGAGCCACCCAGCCACCCCACATATTAATAGTTTTAAATATTTTTTCTTTTTTTTTAATTAAAAAATTTTTTAACATCTATTTATTTTGAGAGAGAGAGAGAGAGATGGAGTGTGAGCAGGGGAGGGACAGAGGGAGAGGGAGACACAGAATCTGAAGCAGGCTCCATGCTCTGACCTTTCAGCACAGAGCATGATATGGGACTTGAACCCATGAGTGAAATCATGACCTGAGCCAAAGTCAGATGCTCAACTGACAGAGTCACCCAGGCATCCCCTAAATATTTTTTCATACCTTGGTTATATCAGCTAACATATTTTCCTACAAGTTGTATCATAGTTTTTAAATTTGAACTACTAGCAAAATATAAATATTATATTCATACTAAATATTATATAATAATATCAAATATTATATGCAATAGCTTATGAGTCAGCTATTTATGGTTGAGAATACATTCCTTAAATGGCCAATAATATAGCTGCCAACTTGGCAATGAAATCATCCCCTTTGGTCCTCAAACCAGTAAGCTGAATAGGAGTAAGAGAGAAGGAGAGAGACTTAGAACAAATGTTATCTGTTGATTTCTGCATTAAGAAAACTTTCTAAGAGAATGGCTAGAAAGAACACATCATTTCCTCATTAACAATGCAGCCTCAGTAAATATTACCTGAATAAATAAACAAATGAATAAACTTGGAATTATGAGATTTAGACTGAAGTTGTATGACCTTACATAATTTTCTTAATCACTGAATTTGCTTTATTTTGCTTCTTTATGCCTTTAAAATATGATTTATAGGTTATATTAACTTCTCTTGGATACCACTATCTTTATGGATTCTGTATATTTAAGGGAAATCCTAAAGTTGTGTAGGAAAAGTCATGTCTGCATACACTTTGGATTGACATGATATTTGACAAGCAATAGATGTGTTTATATATATACATACAAAACAAATATACCCTAATCTACATAAATAACACTTTATCTGGTGAATGATGAAAGATAACATTGGGCAATTGACTTTTAGGCTTTGAGTATGATAGCAATGAGGTCCAAAGAGTTGGTTTGACAGGTATTTCCTAATCATATGACAAACATTCAAACTCTGACCATAGACCTTTTTTTTTCTTCCTATTTACAGTCTTTTTGTTGTTGTTGTTATTCTCAAGTTAGCTAACATACAATGTAGTCTTGGCTTCAGGAGTAGATTCCAGTGATTCATCACTTACATATAACCCCAGTACTCATCCCAAAAAGTGTCCTCCTTAATTTTCCCTACCCTTCCACCCCCATCAACCCTCAGTTTGTTCTCTGTATTTAAGGTATCTTATTGTTTTCCTCCCTCTCTCTTTTTATCTTATTCCTACCCTTCCCCTATGATCATCATTAAGTTTCTCAAATTCCACATATGAGTGAAAACATATGATATCTGTTTTTCTCTAACCGACTTATTTTGCTTAACTGATACCTTCACGTTCAATCCATGTTGTTGCAAATGGTAAGGTTTCATTACTTTCCATTGCTGAGTAGTAGTCCATTATATACATATATACCACATCTTAATCCATTCGTCAGTTAATGGACATTTGGGCTCTTTCCCCAATTTGGCTATTGTTAACACACTGCTATAAACATTGGGGTGAATGTGCCCCTTCAAATCAGTACTTCTGTATCCTTTGGATAAATTATTAGTAGTGCAACTGCTGAGTCATAGGGTAATTCTATTTTTAATTTTTTGAGGAAACTCCACACTATTCTCCAGAATGGTGACAACAGTTTGCATTCCCTCCAACAATTCAAGAGGGTTCCCTTTTCTCCACATCTTTTCCAACATCTATTGTTGCCCGAGTTGTTAATTTTGGCCACTCTGACCAGTGTGAAGTGATATCTTCATTTGGTTTTGATTTGTATTTCCCTAATGATGATGACCTTAGATCTTTTAAAACACTATTATTTGTTTATTGTGTTTGTTGATTATAAAGATTGGAAGCAATAGGAGGACTGTTATATAAGTCCAAACAAAAATATATTTCTCTCTTTAGTACATGAGTATAATTGATTTTGTGGTTGAGACCTCAGAAACATTAAATAATTAATACAGGTTTTTTGTGTTTTTCTGAAACGAAGCATTAAATTAACAATTTTTTCTACAGAATGCCTTTTAAGGATTCTATATATGTTAAGGGATATTGTGCCATTTTGGAAGAGAGACACAAAGCCAGGTCAGAACATACCTTGGTGAATCTCGTATTTCCCGAAGTGGGAAAGCTCACATTCATTAAAAGTTGTTTCTACCACAATAAATCCAGAATCATAGTGAATGGTGGCATTTGGTTATTATGGAGAAGAGGATAATTGATTATTTCAGTTAACATTTGAATAATTAGATTTATTTGTGTATTTATGGATATATGTATGTATGCATTTACTTACTCATTTTTAAGAGGTACATAAAACCATTTACTTGCCTCAAGAAAGAAGAGATAAGATTTATCATCAACCACAGATTTCTCAGTCTGATAATTGATTTTCATGCCGCAAATCTGTAGGACTGACATAGAAAAGTTACCAAAATTCACTAGAATGCCAATGGAATGACAGGTATTTATTACTACAGACAACTGTTAAACAACTTAAACTATTTCAGAGAACTTTAGCACATGAGGTAGGAAAAAATCCTTCATTATTCAGGACATTTCTTAGGTATATGACTTTAAAACATTTACTGATGTCTGGAGATTTACAGTGTTTTTCTTTCTTAGAAAAATGTTTGCAATTGCATTGGAAAATACACTAAAATTAATGGAACTGCTAGAAGAAAATAACAATTATGCAAGATAGCAGGTGACTGAAGTTTAAAAGGAAAAATAAAAAAGAAAAGCCCTAAAGTTGTTTTTATCTGATTAAGCCTAGAAGAATAGAAATGCAACTCACCTCTTTTGCATGGATGCCTCCTAGCTGATTTCATGACAAGATTTCCATTTCAGGCTTTCATACTGAACTTAAAAACAAATAAAACCATTGTTTAAATTTAAGAACTCATATAAGACTAAGTTAAATATTTAATGGAGAAGTATGACTGCTTTATTCAATGAATAGTTTTGATTAATTAATATCAACCTATTCATGAAAAAGATGAAATTTTATAATAAGCATAGTATTTTTATAGAAATATAACAATTACCATGACACTTATTCAGTATGCCATTATTCAGGAAGTGTTTGAATTTTATTTTTTTAGATCACTGGTATGCTTTTATTTTTAATTTTTTATCTTTTTTTAATTTTATTTTTCCAACATGACAAGTGTACTCTAATTCTCACCCCCTATTTCCCCTCATTCCCCTAACCCATCTCCCCCTGATAAGTGTCATTCATTCTCTATGATTAAGAGTCTGTTTCATTGTTTGTCTCTCTTTTTTTCCATTGCTCATTTGTTTTGTCTCTTAAATTCCACATGAATGAGATCATGGCATTTATCTTTCTCTGTCTGACTTATTTGGGTTAGCTCTATTCTCTCTAACTGTATTATGTTTTGCAAATGGCAAGATTTCATTCTTTTTTATGGCTGAATAATATTGCATTGTATACATATGCAACCTCTTCTTTATCCACTCATTAATCAATGGACACGTCGACTGTTTCCATAGTTCGACTGTTGTAAAATAAACATAGGGGTGCGTGTATCCTTTTGAAGTATCCTTTTTGTATTCATTGGGTAAATACTCAGTAGTGTGATTGATAGATCATAGGGTAGTTTTATTTTTAACATTCAGGGAAACTCCATGCTGTTTTCTAGGGTGGCTGCACCAGTTTGCATCCCTACCAACAGTGCACAAAGATTCCCCCTTCTTCACATCCTTGCCAACACCTGTTGTTTCTTGTGTCATTGATTTTAGCCATTCTGACAAGTGTGGGGTAATATCTCATTGTAGTTTTGACTTTCATTTCCCTGATGGTAATGTTGATGAACACGTATTTCATGTGTCTGTTGGCCATCTGTATGTCTTATTTGGAGAAATGTTTCTTCATGTCTTCTGTGAAGTTTTTAATTGGATTATTTGTTTTTTCACTGTTGAATTTTTTAAGTTCTTTATATATTTTAGATACTATCCCTTTATCAGATATGTCATTTGCAAATATCTTCCCCTATTCCATATGTTGCCTTTTAGTTTTGTTGATTGTTTCATTCACTGTGCAGAAGCGTTTTATCTTGATGAAGTCCCAATAGTTTATTTTTGCTTTTGTTTACCTTGCCTCAGGAAACATAACTAAACAAAAAGTTGCTTTGGCTGATGTCAAAGAAGTGAGTGCCTGTATCCTCATCTAGGATTTTGAAGCTTTCAAGTTTCACATTTAGGTCTTTAATCCATTTCAAATTTATTTTTGTGTATGATGTAAGAAAGTGGTCCAATTCCTTTTCCACGTACCTGTCTAATTTTCTCAACACCATTTTTTGAAAGACTTTTTCTTATTGATACCCTTTCCTGCTTTGTCCAAGATTAAGTGATCATATAATTGTGGGTTTACTTATTCCTGGGTTTTCTCTCCTTTTCCACTGATCTATGTGTCCATTTTTGTGGCTGTACCATATTGCTCTAAATATTACAGATTTGTAATTTAACTTGAAGTCCAGAATTGTGATGCCTCCAGCTTTGCTTTTCTTTTTCAAGGTTGCTCTGGGTCTTCAGGGTTTTAGTTCTCTACAATTATTTTAGAATTCTTTGTTTTAGTTCTGTGAAAAAAAATGCTGTTGGTATTTGGATAGGGATTGCATCAGATCTGTAGATTGCTTTGGGTAGTATAAATATTTTAACAATATATCTTCCCCCAATCCATGAGCATGGAATGTCTTTTCATTTCCTTATGTTGTCTTCAATTTCTTTCATCAGTGTTTTATAGTTTTCAGAGGACAGGGCTTTCACCTCTTTGGTTAGGTTTATTCCTAGTTATTTTATTATTTTTGATGTGATTGTAAGTGGAACTGTTTTCTTAATTTCTCTTTCTGCTGTTCATTATTGGTATATAGAATTGCAACAGATTTCTGTACATTGATTTTGTATCTTGCAACTTTACTGAATTTGTGTATTAGTTCTAGCAGTTTTTTGATGGAATCTTTTGGGTTTTCTGTATATAGTATCAAGTCATCTGCAAATAGTGAAAGTTTTACTTCTTTCTTTTGGATTTGGATGCCTTTTTTTTTTCTTTTTGTTGTCTAATTGCTGTGGCTAAGACTTTCAGTACTATGTTGACTAAAAGTAGTGAGAGTGCACACCTTTATATTTCTCCTGACCTTAGCGGAAGGGCTCTCAGTTTTTCACCATTGAGTATGATGTTGTTGTGGCTTTTTCATATAAAACTTTTGTTTTGTTTTGTTTTGTTTTGTTTTTAATTTGAGAAAGAGAGAGAAAGCAGGGAAGAGGAGCAGAGGGGGAGAGAGAATCTTAAGCAGGCTCCACCCTCAGTGTGAAGCCTGACACAGGGCTTGATCTCATGACTGCAGGATCATGACCTGAGCCAAAAATCAAGAATCTGACATCTAACTGATTCAACTACCCAGGTGCCCCCTCATATAAGGTTTTCATTATGTTGGGATATATTCCCTCTAGGCCTACTTCACAGATAGTTTTTAACATGAATAGATGTACTTTGTCAAATGCTTTTTCTACATCTATTGAAAATTTTTGAATTTTAATTACAAAACCTTCATCATTGAAAGATTCTTATTTATTCTGAAAACAATGTTGGATTAATAAGTCAAATGTCCAAAAGTCCTGTTTTTCACATTTAAATAAATATATATATGCATATATATTTGATATATATATGATATATTTTTCTTTTTTCTTTTTTTTAATGTTTACTTATTTTTGAGGGAGAGAAAGAGACAGAGCACAAATAGGGGAGGGGTAGAGAGACAGAGAGGCACAGAATCTGAAGCAGGCTCCAGGCCCTGAACTGTCAGTACAGAGCCCAACATGGGGCTTGAACCCATAAGCTGTGAGATCATGACCTGGACCAGTCAGACACTTAACCAACTGAGCCACCCAGGCACCCCTATTTTTTCTTTTTAATCTCAGACATTTTCTAATTTTGTGAAAGCACCACCATACATCTACTTGTTATTAAAATATTATAAATACTAGATCTCCTGTATCCTATTATAATCCATCTAACGCTCATCAACAATTCTGTATTTCTCAGGAGCTCTTAAACATTCTTTTGGCTCATGGAGCATCTTTTTTTTGTACTATAAGGGCTCCTTGATTCTTTGAGATCATTTTCAGTTCCTAGATGCATGTTTTCCCTGGTGGTTGAGACAACTGGAGATTCTGTGACCCTCAGAATCCAGTCCACCTGACCCAGTTTATAGACATGCTTACTCCTTACAAGCTACACAAGCTATATTAACCATGTCTTCTTAACTATCTGAATCTAAACTAACTTCAGTATTATTCTGTCACATTACATTGGCACACATTATATTTATCCTGATATGGACATCAATAAACTTTCTCTTCTAATAAATGGATGTAACTGGAGATAACAAACTTTATATAACCCATGGGGTTTAGACCTGATAGTGCTATGTTTATAGAAGTAAAAAGTATAAGACTAAATATACGTTTTATGCACAATGATTTTAAAAGGAAGCAAATTTTATTAGTAACATAAAGAAATTGTACAAATTCTATGCAGAATGAATAAATAGTTGAGTAAGTGTATCAAATGTAAGTGTTCTTTCTTTAAAATTTACTGATTTTGAATAACTTTTTCTGTTTTATTTTTTTCCATTCAGTGCTGTTTGAGTAAATTGCTTATTTTTCCACCGAGGCTGAGGTTTAGCATGCTAAAATCTTGTTTAAAAATTTTAATGCAGGGGAATCTCAGGAGATAGGCCATCATAGGGCAAGGTAACAAATTGTAAGTTTTAATTTTTTTAATGTCTTATTTACTTTTGAGAGAGAGATAGAGACAGCATGAGCAGGGGAGGGTCAGAGAAAGAGGGAGACACAGAATCTGAAGAGAGGCTCCAGGCTCTGAGCTGTTAGCACAGAGCCCGAAGCGGAGTTGACCCCATGAACCATGAGATCATGACCCAAGCTGACGTCAAATGCTTAACCGACTGAGCCACCCAGGCACTCCATAAACAGATTCTAATGTGTGTTGTCCCTATATCGAAAGGCATATAAAGTAAAATAAGGAAATGTATATTAAAATGTCCTAATGCTAGAATGTTGCTTAAATTGTAGATAAAAACAGGTGACATAAGGTATCAGATTGCATATCCATGTAATCAATATACATCAATAACTCCTTGGTAAGTTAATCTTGAAAATTATTATATGTTAATAAAAAAGTAAAATAGACAGTATATTTAAAAATTGATCCTATTTATCACATATAATTTGCATTTCATTTTTAAAACAAATACAAATTTTATACCAAATATAACTCTTCAGTATGGATATGATTAAGGCTTTTCCTTTTTCCTTAGCAGATAGAGTTTTGAGTAACAATAATTTCTAACTTATTTAAATGATACCAGCTTGCACCTGCCAAATTTATTGAAAATCTGCACTACTAAACATTTCACACTATCAGTGAACATCTAGTCTCCTTTTTATTTAATAAGAAGAGTCAGAGTTTTAAAAAATGTTGATTCATGAAAATAATTGAAGTACATGCTAGTAGTGAATATAACAAAGAATGTGTGTGGAGAGCACAGGATATCAGGATAAGAATGTTCAGTCACAAGACAGACACAAAATTTTTACTAAACCAAGAGAAAAAAAAAAAGGTTTCCTGTCTGTCAGACTTCTCAGATCTTTGTTATAGCAATGTGTACAGTGCACAATATTTTCCTGTATTCATTTTCTCATGGACCACTTTTAAATGAAGAACTTATGTCTTACTGGTATTTTGGAGAAGGTATTATGGGACATGTGATTCCAAATCCTGATTTAGATATTAGTCCAGCAAGAAGAAAACAACCACAAAATTTTATATGTATTTCATACATACACATATATATGTATACAAATGTGTATGTATATGTACATATACATCTGTGTATATCTGTATGTGTATATGTGTGTATATATATATAGACACACAGAAATGCATAAATAAATTGACACATAACCATAAAATTACAAAATATCGCATGCATAATGGAGCTGAAATCCATGAGCTAAGGAAAAATGAAGACATCCAATTGGTTGGATGAGTCAAGAATTTTCTAAGGAGGAATTCAGAGATGACCTCTAAATGTGAATGTCTTATTTTGGAAAATTTCCAAAAAATAAATACACACACATCCCAGGTATGTGAAATCAGAGGCTTTCCTTCTGTGCATTTTTATACATCTAGTTCACATAGATGGAAAAAGTTTCAAAGCAGTTAAATTATTTCTGGAAAAGAATACTTTAGAGCAACTTTTACCCTTTTCATCAGGCCAAAAGGAAATCTCTGCTTCATATTTGGTCGCATTTGACAATGGTAATCTATGTTTTCTGCTTCTGATATTTGCCTACAATAAATATAACTCTCATCTTTTGCCAGGTTCCATGGAACTATTTGTGAGAGTCCTTCCAAAAGAATTTTGAACAGGGACTTTCATCTTCCCTATGTGGTTAGGATATTGCCTGAAATTATCTTCAGAGAAAGAAATGTGATATGGTAGATGTGTGTTTTCACAACTTCACTCAAATCAAGTTTCAAACTTATTATACAAAGACTATGTTTCTATGTATCTTGACAGATTTTTAAAAAACAATTGGGAGAACCTGTGGCATCTAATCTCATCTTTAGACTCTAGCATCTCATGAGTATTTCACTGAGTTGTCTTAGTGTTGTGTGTAGCTCTCAGTTGTGGCTGGACCATCCATTGCAGGTCTTATGATTTCAAGACACCCTCAGCGATAACTGGCAGTTAAACTGAAGGAAAAAATTGGGGCCTCACAATTGGGGGGGATGGATTACAGAGCGATGTGGGCCATGGTTCTGCTTCAATTGGTGTCAAGGGTGGGGGCCTAGGGTTTCAAGGGCTCATTCTGCATTGATGAATTGATGAATTTAAAACATAAGAATGAGAATTAAAAATGCAGGAAGAGTAAAAACAAGTGAACCCAATGGTCTGTTAAAGGACATCACCCAAGATCTCTACAACGAAGGAGCTGCTTGGGCAGAGGAAGCCTGTCTCTTCATTTAGTCCTGTGGCTAGCAATTTATTTATTCAGGATAGCCATCTTTGCAGCAGAAAAGAAAAGGCAACCATCAAGGCTTATACTACATTTAGACATGTGTCATTATTTGGTATTACATCATCTATCCTCGTGGTTATTTTGTCTTTAGTAGATGTTTTGCTCACACATCTGTATTTTAGTAGGACTTCTCAGGGCCAGCTTATTTCAGCCCTAGCTGTGGTCAGCAGAAGGCTAATGACCTGCTTCTTCCCTGCTGGTACCCCAACTGACCTGGTTACTGGTTTCCAAAAGCAATCATTCCCTCTGTTTACGTATTTTTCCTTTCCTCTTTCCATGAATCTCATACCTCTTCTTACCCCAGAGCCTAAGTTTCCTTCAGAAAGTTGTCTGTGACCAGCCTCTCTAGCCTCTGCACTAGCTCTCTGCTCTGAACTTCGGCCACATATTGGTGGTACTTGCCATTTAATGTTCAGTAAATAATGTATTATTCACTCTTCCCTTTCTAGGTACTCAGTATGTGGGTTCTGGCATACAAATATTAGTAGGGGGACCTTTCCTTTCCAGTGTACAATTTAGACTAGGGAGGAGTCAGGGAGCACAATTAAAACACACTCTCTGTTTTATAAATAATATAGCATCAAAAACAATAAGGCAAACCAATAAATAATACTCTGGAAAGATACCTTGCCCACATTTCTTTCTTTGATAAAAATTACAGCAAGAAACATGTAGACTATGATTCCATTTCACCAAACAATATAATGAAATGGTTATGGTTTATACATATATGTGAGTGGCTGCAAGAAATTTGGTAAAGATGGGGATCATGCAACAGATTGGGAAGTATCATTGCAAAATTTTAGGTTAAAATGTAGAATTAACATTCTGTAATATTGATTCAAATGTGTAATTTTTGAACAAGCACACATTCAGTAGCTAGATTTCACGATGAGCAAATGAACATCCTTGTGTGTTTTGGTGATATATATGATTGTGACTAATTTTCTTTAATATTGTAAATGTAATAAAAGTTTTATTTCAATATAGTTTTCATAATTTAAACCATCATTTTCAATAATTAAATGAAATTTAAAATAAGATAAATTAAATTTAAAAAAAGATAAAAATAGATCATAGCTAAAATGATATGGTAGTGCTTATGGAAGCATATGAAAATAAAAGCATTTAATACGGAAGTGCTAAAGCTTGAACAATAACTTCTATTATTGTTACTGATTATATTTAAGTCTTATTTCCTCATGCAAGCTTAGGACTTCTGAATCTGATTTTTCTCTCCTTTTCCAGTGGCAGTGATAGTATTCTACTTGTCATTCTAGCTCAAGAAAGATTTGCCACCGGGGTGCCTGGGTGGCTCAGTCAGTTAAGCGGCTTACTTCAGCTTGGGTTGTGGTCTAATGGTTTGTGAGTTTGAGCCCCACATAGGGCTCCATGCTGACAGCTCAGAGCCTGGAGCCTACTTTGGGTTCTGTGTCTCCTTTTTTCTCTGACCCTCCCCCACTCACACTCTGTGTCTCTCTCAAAAATAAATGAGCATTAAAAAGAAGTTTAAAAATTTTTTTAAATAAAAAAAAGAAAGATTTGCCACTGAGGACAATTCAAATACTAAAGAAGGAATTGGAAATTCAGTGCCCCTGAGAAATATTATTTTGTTGTATTACCTCTTTTGACAAGAGCTGAACATCTTGAATCTTGAAAATACCTAAAGCTTCTACTCTATTGGTCTAGATTTTGCTTCCAGAAAGCATAAAGGAAACAACATTGTAAACACTATGCAATAATTTAAGTCATCTCTCTTTCCCTGGTGTGTTGGCGCTCCTACAAACTGCAGCAGGCTCATAGAACACTGCACTGGGTTCCTCCAGTGAAGTATCAGCTTGAACCAAACAGAATTGTGATAGTGGCTCCTTTTTGGGAACTTCTCACCAGGCTGAGTCCCTTTGGTTTTAGAATCATGTTTTGTTTTGTTTCGTTTTGTTTTGTTTTGTTTTGTTTAATGTATAAAATCAGGAAATGTTCTCAGTGACAGCCTAAGGGACGCAATCAATAAACACATTGAAAGAGTAAATTAACTATACTAGAATAGTTTGTGGTCTTAGAGGGAGGCCCTTTTACCTAAAACATATATCCACCTTACTTTGTTGTCAGGATGGGTGGAATATAATGAACTGCCTGCTGAGTCCAGACACATTCAGGAGATTAGCATTTAAAAAGGCTTATCTAGGAGTATGCCATTTTGGGTGTAGAATCATTACCAAAAGGTGTCACACATGACTCTGTTTTATTAAAGGGAATAATGCAACATAGTAAACATATGAAATTTTTATGGTTCAGAACTATGTTGTGAACGAAAAATATTCTAGATGAAGGATCGGCAAAACTTTTCTGCAAAGAGACAAACACTAAACGTTTTAGGCCTTGAGGGTCATATGGTTTCTGTCACAACTACTCAGTTCTGTTGTCATAACACAAAAGCAGTCATACACAATTTTTTTCTTAATGGCATAGTGGTGTTCCAATAAAACTTTGTTTACAGAATCAGGCAGCAGGACAAGATTTATCCATGAATTTAGATCATCAGCTTCTGCTCTACACTGTAATAGTGATATCATTAGGTATTACTGAGATTTATAGTAATTTTTTTTACACTTCTTTAAATGTCCAGGGTCTGGCTTTTTGTGTATGAGTTCTTACATCTTCTAATTACAGCCTTGTTTGTTTTTTTTTTTCTGTTAAGAACTTCCTTGTACTCTCTCTCTAAGAAATATATATATATATATAAAATAGCACATATATTATATGTTATGTTATTTATATTTTATATTATATATAACATATCTTTTATATAATATGAAAATATTCATTTCTATGTACAATTTTTATTTGAATAATATTAAATACATACTACAGCCATGATAACAGCTACAAAAACATATAATTTATTTTATTTAAAAATTTCAGGTTATGTGACTGTCAGATAAACATTTTGTTTATTTATGCCAGGTTATAAAGGACCCCCAGTCACTTGATATGCTTAAGTGATATAAAAGTGTTTCCTATCATCTTCTTTAACTGTTCTTTCCCACCTCAGCATTTTGTTTTGTTATCAAAAGTCTTCATTCACAAATAAGTTCTTCATGATTGATTGTTTCAATTATTTGCTAATAGTCACTCATCATGCAATTGATAGACTTGTAAATGGTGATTCCAAATAGTCATCAAAATCAAATTAATGAAACCATGTGTAGGCATATTCTTCATAAAGATCACATAAATAGGGATGCCTGGGTGGTTCAGTTGGTTAAGCGTCCAACTTGGACTTTGGCTCAGGTCATGATTTTATGGTTTGTAGGTTTGAGCCCCAGGTTGGGCTCTCCAGCGTCAGCATAGAGCCCACTTTGATCCTTTCTCCCCCTCTCTCTCAGCCTCTCACCTTCCCTCTCTCTCAAAAATAAAATAAACACTTAAAAAGTCACAGAAATAAACTATTTTCCATTTGATCAATTATGGAACATTCAGCTAAAATGCTCCTGGAAAATGTCGTTTTAATTAAAAACGCTTAATTTGTGGACCTCTATAGGTTATGTATCTACATTGTATTTTCATGTGATTAATAAATTTGTTTTATTTGAAGTATATTAAAATACAGACTATCTGCTTTGATGGGTACATGACTTTTTTATCACAGGTGGGTCCAAATAATTTTAGAACGCTCTTTTTTTCCCTGGAATATTTTTGTGTTCTTATTAGCATAAAGTTATCCAATTTTTGAATTTACTAGTAGGAAATTTTTGGATTCACAGATTTAGAAGAAACCTAGTATATTAAGTGGTGGTTACTTTCCTCTGACTATACTATCTTGACTTCAAGTAGAACGAGAATGACAAAATAAAGCTATCTGTCTCAGTTAATGCCAAGAGAAATTCACTGATACCCTGTTTATTCCATCAGATCCTAAAATAATTAGGCAGCGTCATTCACAGGGTTTCAGCATAAATGTGTAAACTACACTTGTACAACAAGGCTAGAGTGGCAAAGGGAGGATTTTCATGCCTGAATATGGATGTCCATAAGGCCACCCAGAAATGGGCAGTGATTTTGACGCATTCCACAGTCCACTCCAACAGCCAGTGGTTCTGGGCAACTGTCTAAAGTAAATCGTTTCTATTAAGCCAAATGTTATTCTCAGAACTTCAAAGTATTTCACTCTCTGAAAAGATATCCAGAATAGTGTATGATTAAAAACAGCCTCAGCTGGGCCAGTTTAGCCTGAGAGCCAAAGGGACTCAGGGCAGCTTCTTGTCAAGGCTCCTGTGGGGTTGTTCTTAGGATAGAAACAGTCATTTCCAGGACATAGGCATTTACAGATGACAGAAGAGGTAGTGTTGATTCTCAAATCAATGGCCGATACAGTCTGTTTGCTTTTTAGTGCACCTTTATTTTTTTAATATACAAAATCTATAACTCAGTAGCATATAGGCCTTGAGAATTAACTTTCTACAGTTTTATGAGTAGACTTGAATCATACTCATCTGTGCTCTCAATGACAGCTCTTATTCCTATCAGATCATTTAGATAACAAATACATCATGATTCTCTCTTACTTTCCTGAGAAGAAGTCCATACATTATGAAACCATCCTGACATAATTAAAAACAAAAATAAAATAAAGCTCTACTGGAATATAAAGGAGACATTGGTGAAAAGTAATACGTAATGAATATGTACCTCAAGATGTAAATTTCTGGGCACAACCTTCTGGAAAAACTATTAAAGTAAAAACATGTACCTATATGTAGAATTACATGATAGCAACAGCTTGAAGTTATGGAATATTGTATAAGAATTCAAGCATCACAAGCAGCACTAACATTGGTAAAGTTCTGAACAGAAGAAACATAAATGTGTTCCTTAAAAAAAAAAAAAGAAATATTTCCTAAGTTCCGTTGGTAAATGCATGCTTAGAAAGTTTAGTGTCTAGTTAAACTCTTGGAAAATCTTTCTGTTTATATAAAATGAGTGTTAGGTCCTAGATTAGGATTATTATAAACAGCTTCTTTTTGTTTGTTGGATTAGTTTTCTATCTGAAAGCCTGGCAGGGCATTCAAAAGTTGCATGAGCTTTGGGATATTTGTCTGTTGTGGAGGACAGTCCTGACTGGGCTTGACAGAAAACCCCATCTCACCATCTCCACTGTCCCCACCCCACCCCATCCCCACTTGGCAATAGTATTTCCCAGTCATTGTGCAAATCACATAGCCACCCCATCACCATCAAGTTTCAAAATACCTTTTGGAGATGCACTTCATGTTGAGAAGCACAGCTCTAAATGGATTTCTAGGTGGGTAAAATACTTAGACTACTGACAGATAAGTTAATTACAGCCAGTCACAAAATATTTGCCCACAATAAGTGGAGATTTCACCTGGGATGCCTTTCTTACCCTGTGCAAAGTTCTCTTCTTCATTCTTCTTCTTCTTTTTTTTAGATCCTACTTGTTTAAGATGCAGTTGAGAGGACACCTCATCTAATAAGCTTTTTCTCTAACTAGTCCCTGTACCCTTCTTCTAGGTTACTAAGAATAGATTTCTTGGTCCTCATATTGACTTTACAATGAAATAACTGGTTTCCAAATATATCTCCCAGAATTAGCTATATGTAATCCCACAAGACAGAAGTGTCCCCATAATTAGTGTCTGTTTAAAGTAAGCATTAATTGTTATTTAGTGTTGAGGATGAATTTAGCCATTTTTCATTATGTTTCCCACTTAACTAAAATTTTTCTTTGTTGTGTTACCTTGTTTTGGATAACCGGTAAACTATGACTTCAGTTCCTGCAACCTAAGAAACTCATTAGTGGTCTTCTAATGATTAAAGCTAATTTTCTTCAAAAATTGGAATGATTGAGAAATAAGACAAGCCTGATTTACAAAGAAAATATATATATATAACACTATATGTTTTGTATATGTGTGTATATGTAAATGTATATGTTCATGATTCTTTGTAAAAAATATATTTAATTAAATATGAAATTTGTTAATAAATACCAAAATATCTTTTTCTAGTTTGGCAACTTAACTGTACTTTGTCAACTGATACTACTAAAATTACATATTTATTTTTTCATTCTATACTCTGTTTTAGGAGCTGGGAATATAGAAGTGAATAAAGAAATAAAAACTTCTACCTTCATGGAGCTTATATTCTAGGGGGATGATGAATGTGGAAATTTGATGCACTATAAAATATACATAAGTATTTTTTCATTATTGCTGTTCATCATATTGTGATTGAAAGAACAATAGGACTACTTTGTTGGTGTAGGGATGGGGTAAGTTGGGGGACATATGAACTAGCTGAATTAAATAAGTGCTGTGAACTTGTTTTTTTGTTTTTGTTTTTTTAATAGTTTATTTTCAAGTTGGTTTCCATATAGTACCCAGTGCTCATCCTGTGAACTTGTTTTCGAAGTGTGGAACACACACTAAATGTCCTTGTCATGATATTTCTTTGCTTACCTGTACCATTTTACAGAGATTTCTTGAAATGATTAACTTTAGCCTAGCATTTGTCCAACCTGTGATGATATATTGACATTTAATAAGATAAACTGTTTTCTTCTTAAAATTCTTAAATTGTGGGCTTGAATACAATTTGCATTATAGCTTTAAGACTAGTAACTATACTGACCCCCAGGACCTACAGGTATCACATCCTTTGTTCCTCAAGAATCTGAAATTGCTCATTACATTTGAAGGGACATAAGAAAAAGTAGTTTAGAAGAGTCTTTATCAAATGTAATAAATACCTGTTGTTTCTACTGTTGGCTAGCCTATATTGTTCTTCTGGTCATCACACCATGGTTTTGTCTTGAGGAAACACACTTCCTCCCTACTAAGCTTGTTTCATATGGGTGCATTGACTTTTCTCAGTAAATTAGTGAGTAGCACATGACATAGTTGTAGCCAATGAAAACTGCAGTTTGTGGTTTCCTTCAGGAGCCTGACTTCCTAGTTACAAATACATAACATTTGCTAGGAGTAATAGGAAAAGGGGTAGAGATTACTAGTAGAACAGAACTTGTCAATCAATAAATTCAACAAAGGAGAAAGCAGAGTTAAGATGTAGAAAGAGAAATATTTATTTGAATGATATAGAATGCCTAGGTATAATTATTCCTCAAGCTCTATATTTCTGGATTTTTCAGTTACATGTATCTAGAACTATTATCATTAGTTACTTTCCACAATTTTTGACTCTTTTTGCTCTGTCATGAGTATTCTGGCTTATTTTTAAATGTCAGTTTTTTACTACTTATAAATCAAAATAGTGAGCAGAAATATACAATTGACCCAGCTTGTTGGTCACAATTGATCACATGTTCATGACATAGCTGCCAAGGAAAGGGAAAGTTAAATATATTCTTATCATTGTCTTCAATAGCAAAAGACAGATCTTTCTTTCCAGATATTTAGGATTGGCTCCAAATATGAACCTTTTAAAAAATATATAATTTATTGTCAAATTGGTTGCCATACACTACCCACTTCTCATCCCAAAAAGTTCCCTCCTCAATGCCTATCACCCACTTTCCCCTCTCTCCTACCCCCCATCATTCCTCAGTTTGTTCTCTGTATTTAAGAGTCTCTTATTGTTTGCTTTCTCCCTCCCTCTCTGTTTGTAACTTTTATCCCCTTCCTCTCCTCCATGGTCTTCTGTTAAGTTTTTCAAGATCCACATATGAGTGAAAACATATGGTATCTGTCTTTCTCTGACTTATTTCACTTAGCATAATACCCTCCAGTTCCATCCACATTGCTGCAAATGACAGGATTTCATTCTTTCTCATTGCCAAGTAGTTATTCCATTCTATACGTAAACCACATCTTCTTTATCCATTCATCAGTTGATGGACATTTAGGTTCTTTCTGTAATTTGGCTATTGTTGAAAGTGCTGCTATAAACATTGGGGTACATGTGCCCCTGTGTATTAACTTTGGTCAAATGCTGTATAGACTAAGTGTCCACTGTAATCTTTCTGAAACACAGCTTTATAAGTCCTGCCTAATCTATAATTATACTTATTTTATTATATTTATTAATTTATTATTATATATTTTTCTATTTTACACACTAAAAATCTCTCAGTCTCAATTGTGGGATTTATTAATTAAATCAGTGTAGCTTTGATCAGAAGGTAGTCTTAAAGCTAAAGTTAAAATTTGCTCTAAAGGAATATTATTCAACATAATTCATAAATTTTTTGAAAGCTTCTAAACTGTAGTTTATGCAGCAAGTCAACAATAACATCTATAAGTGGAGAAGGAAACAAATGATTGGCAAAGAATAATTGGTGGAGGGAGCCAAGTTGAAGAGGATTTAGAGGTGATATTTCTAGTTTTCCATTTGTCATTTTATCGAGGTGTCAGATACATCTGAAATATGAATAATGTTTGGCCTTTAATATATGATGTCAGCTGGACTTTGTAATACCCTTGTCTTCAGGTGGAGGTGGAGAGTCCTTTATTGGGAAATTGAAAGGATGTAGTAACTAAAAGCCTTCCTTCCTTAGTTTTGGGCATCCTAATACCACCACTACTGTTAAAACAAGAATAGGAGAATGCAATCGTCATCTGATTTTTGTGGCATAAATGAAGTTGTGAAAAAACTTATTTTAAAGGAAAGAACTTCTTCTCTACCTTTCTACCTCAGAGGGAATCTATTCCAAAATGCTCTGATAAATAGAAAGATATATGTTGATTTGTGAACTGATGTGAAATGCAGACTCTCTGACCCCTGAGTGTTCTGCAGATTGAAAAATCTTGCCCACTCTGGGTGCCTACCAAAAGGCAATCCAAGGCCATCTACACATCACAAATGAGACAAATTGGGGAATATGTCTAATGTCAAATAAAATGTACTGTCTTAAAAAATATATCTCAATCTGATAATGGTATTGAGAAATTCGTTTGAAAACAAACCCAATTAATTTAGATTTGACTGTTGAAAGGAAACCCAAAATATTACAAATTTAGTAGAACATATGTATATAACTAAAATCCACAAAATGTTTTTATTCCATAAAACAGAAATGGGTTACCATGATTCTAGTACATCTCTGTAATCTTCCTGCATAAAAACTCATTAATTGCAAAATCACTATGATCCTCCCATTTATATCATTCTTTCATATTTAATAGGATTCTTTTGGAAGAATTTTGGGTAAAATTAAGAGAAAACTTGGGGATCAATCATCGGAACATGAATAAGATACAAACAATATAAATCATTGTAAATGCTAGTATGTACCTAAGGTTAAGCAAAGGATTAAAGCACTACACATAGCTGTAAAGTGGAATAATTGAACTCCAAAAGATTTTTGCAGCAAATTTCAGAATCTCAGACTAATTATGGTTGCATAAATGATAAATTATGAGAGAGTGTGCATCACATTATTTTTAGGTCTAAATAAAACTGAACATTGCCCTCAGCTGAAAATATACCATTAGATTTCCTAAGTATAATTGAATTTGAAATGAGAGCAAAAACACCTGCTCAGTCTAAAACTAGACTTTTCTAGGTCTTACTGTGCAAAATATCTCCTATTTAAAATGTACTAAACTGACTGTACAGAAGCCATTTTATAAACTAGGGCTCTACACATAGCCAAAGATTTCTTAATCTTTTGAAAAATGACATATGCCCTTCAAAGACATAAGTTTACAAATGATACAGAATCATATGTGTCAATAGTAAGGAAAGTCATAGTACATACTGGTTAATTTGAAATGTAAACATTTTATTTAATCAATTCTTTGATATACATTTTTCACTTTTAACGTTTTTGAATCCAGGATATAGCTTGCAAAAGTTGAAAAGTCTTCATGTGTTGTTTCTTTTAATCTTAGAAAATTGTTGGTAGGTCATCATCTTAGTTAAAATACAGATTGTAAGATAAGTAATGCACACAAAGATTCACAAAAGCCCTTGTTTAGAAAAAAAAAAAAAAGCAAAGCTAGCTCTTTATACCCAAAATTATGTATGTGTTGAATTAAACTTTAATATGCTTTTTTTTTATCAGAAGCCTGCAGTTTTCAAAATCAATGCATCGCTCTATGAGGATATAAAGTATTATGATTCAAGAAGTAACTTATAACTAGAGCAGTAAGTAGGCAAGATAAATTTACTATGAAATCACTAAGAAAAATTAGTTAATTCACTCGTAATTACTGCTGAGGATATTTGTGCCCTGACCTACTGAGGTAAGGCCTAAACACTGGCCACATTTTCCTTACTATTCTGCTGAGAATCCCCTGGCCAATAAAACCATTTTATCCTAGAAACATGGCTGAATGACTGCAGTGATTAAACACAGATCTCACTCTTATCTTAAATTTGTGGAAAATTCTTGGAGTTTTGCCAAATTGCTCTCCCTTATTGTTCAGGCCAGAGATATAAAAATATAGTACATACTTCCAAATAACAGGATAAATTTGCTGGGTGCATTAAGACATATAAATATCATGTGCTTTAAAAAATGTTATACTCAAGCAGCACCTGGGTGGCTCAGTTGGTTAACCATCCAACTCTAGATCCCAGCTCAGGTCTTGAGCTCAAGGTAATGAGTTCAAGCCCCACACTGGGCTCCACATTGGGTGTAAAACCTACTTTAAAACTGTTATGCTCACATGCTAACAGTAAATCAGACATGTAAAGGACATCAAAGATAATTTGTTACAATAAGTGAACATCTCATTTATTATGTGTGCATTGATTAAAACTTGCCAAATACTGTTGTAGACAATTCCTTTTTATAAAAAAAGTTTGTTTGTTTTTTAGAGAATGAGAGAGAGAGAAGAGAGAGAGAGAGAGCTGGGGAGGGGCAGAGAGGGAGGAAGAGAGAATGAATCACAAGCAGGCTTTGAGCTGTCAAGATCATGACCTGAGCTGAAAAAAAGAGTCAGACGCTTAATGGACTGAGCCACCCATGTGCCCCTGGACAATTCTTTTTTAAATTGATTAATAGGTAGGTTCTCATGGATACCTCAAGCAGACAATGAAATGCTGTTGCATATTTAGAAGGCAAGATATTTTATATAATGCATTTCATTTATTTCCTTCTATTAGCATCATTTGAAAGTTTTTAATCCTGAGTAGATAGGGCAGGGACATGTATGAGCAAAGAATTGCAATGTCATCCCCCTTATTATCCCAAAGCAGAATTAGTTATTTTTGCCTATTGTATAAACATATAGGCACCAATTGGGGGAGTATTGTTAAAACAATGTTGAACTTATCCCATGAAAGTGACTATAAAAATAATGAACAAGGAGGCACCTGGTTGGCTCCTGACTTCAGTTCAGGACATGATCTCATGGTTCGTGAGATCAAGCCTGGTGTCAGGCTTTGCACTGATAGCATGGAGCCTGCTTGGGATTCTCTCTGTCCCTCTCTGTCTCTGACCCTCCCCTGGTTGTTCTCTCTCTCGAAATAAATATATAAGCTGAAAAAAATAAAAGTCTGAAAAAAATAATGAAGAAGTCTTAGCAAACATGAATGAGATCGTTTGCCTCTTATACTGCGATCCCTTGTTTCCTTTCCTCTCCATTGGTAACAAGAATACTGAATGTGGTGGATATATTTTTGTACTTTTTAAAAGCATTACAGACATATAGAGAAAGAAGGTTGTGGGATCCCTAATTTATAATCAGTCAAAAGTACAATGACAACCTGGGACATGTAATCACTATTTGAAGTGGGACAGTCTTGTCGAACAAGACACTTAAACTTGTGGGATCTGATGATAGCTCCAGGTAGACAATGTCAGAACTGACATGAACTGTGAGACACTAGGCTGGTGTCAGATGTATTTTGTCAGTTTTGGGGGAGAAAACGCATATGTCTGGGGTCAGAAGTACTGTGAGTATGGGAGTAAAGGAAAACAGAGATTCTTCCCAGCTTCAGAGATTACTCACTCTTTCACTCAAGTGAATTTTTACTGTTCTGTTTGATTGTTTGCAAGGCACTTCCCCCTTTTCCTCCCCTCTCTTCTTGTCAGTTTCCGTAGCTCCCCAAATTTTCAACCTCTAAATGACCCATGTCTCAGTACTCGGTCCTCTATCTATATACTCACTTGTCTCAATGCTGTCATTCAAGCACAGGCTTTAATTACCATCTATGTTAATGAATTCCACATGTACTGCTTCCAAATTCCAAATGCTTATCTGACATATCTACTTGGATTTAACTATATCAAACCTAAGAGTCCAAATTGGTGATCTGTCTTTCATTCCTATTCTACCCACAGTCTTCTCCTTCTTAATAGTGACAAGACTTTCTTTCTGAATATCCCAAAGGCCATTATTTTCATAGCTCACCATTTAAATACAAACTTTTCAAAAACATGACCACCTTTGCTTATGAATATATTCAGAATCTAGTATCATATCTGCTCTATTTCATCTATTTGATAAACTCTTAACTTGTCGTTGGGGCCATACCTATATGTAAGATGCACTGTGCTGGTATATGCAGAGGTGAGTAAAAGATAACTTCAGACACCAGGAAAACTATGATCAAATAGAGCTGCTAAAATATGTTCTTAATAATTGCAATGTGAGAAAAAAAAAACCTTGTTTCCATGAGTTTGGACTGAAGTAAATATACATATTAAGAGTCTTTGTACTAGTGGGAAACATTTAACCTAAATTTATCTGTTTGTGATTCAACAAATACTATACAATATATTATGTTTAGAAGTCCGAGCTCTGCAGTGGAATTATACAAAGTTTGAAACTCTGAACGCTAAACTTGCCAGTTATTTGACCTTGTCCAAGTTACTTAATTTCTTTGGCCTCAATGTCCTAATCTTTAAAATGTGGTTGATAATTGAGTGGATGGATTGAGATGAAGGTAGATCACTGAACGAGTGTTTTGCGTATAGCATATGATCAATAAATACTAACAACCAGGCTTTTTAGATATTACTTTTATTCTCAGCATCCTTGCTCATTTGTCTCTTTAAAAAAAAACTTCCATTCTAATTAGCAACACATCATTGCATTTTCCTCAAGTCCATTCCTTGGTTTCACTTTTGTCCTGAGCTTTGTGTCATGCTATTTTTCAGTTTTGCATTCTAATGCCTTTTCATGTTTCTAATCTTTAACATGACCCTATGTTCCTTAAAGTTAAATTCCATTACTGCATTGGCGTTTTCTTTCCTCAATGTCAGGTACAATGTTCTTCATGCAGAATGTGCTTAATAAAGGGTTGGGCAAATATGGACCTCAAAGTTTGAAAGTTTACATTAGGGGAACATATAGCATATAAATTTCACCCATTTGTATTATGATAATTCTCAAATTATATCTTTAAGACTTACAGCTGTGATATTCTATTCCTTAATGCTGGATAAATTTAAACACTTTTAAAAGGATTGTATTTCTTAAAGGGGGCTCTGTTTTGATGGATGATTTTCAGTGAACTTCTCTCAGAAATTAAAGATAAAATTGTATTTTATTTTAATCAATCCTAAAATGCATTACAAGCATAATAGTTTCATGTAATCTAGGATGCTTTGGAGTGTGAACTATATTAATTGTTCTAAGCACAAATCCAAACATACATATGTAAATTAAGTTTATTGAAATGAAAAAGTAAACAGGAGTTTTAAGATGAGAAACCCTGAAAATTTAATGTAAGCCTATAGAAAGAATGGAATTGGAGATAGGAAGATTTTTATCTGCCTGTGATCTTCAGAGAGATACGTTGATGTCATAGATATGTGTACAGAGATCTAATGGACTATAGTAGTGCTCAGACCTAGACTGCACTTATTTAAAACCTATTCATTCCAGGGCGCCTGGGCGCCTGGGTGTCTCAGTCGGTTAAGCATCTGACTTTGGCTCAGGTCATGATCTCGTGGTTTGTGAGTTTTGATCCCCACGTCAGAATCTGTGCCTCGAGCCTGCTTCAAATTCTGTGTGTCCCTCTCTCTCTGCCCCTCCCTGGCTCATGCTCTTTCTTTGTCTCAAAAATAAATAAACTTAAAAAAAAAATTAAAACCTATTGGTTCCTTCAAAACTCAATAGGGCTATTATATTCCATTTATTGTGGAGTGATTTGGATGTCCCTGGAATTGAAGAATAGAAAAATTAATGTGTTTGCCCTCATCACTGGCCAGGTGATAGTATCTGAATGTTGAAACCATTCCTGAATCTGGATAAGATGACAGATAACTTAAGATAAACTACTTAGAATTTTCTATTAAAATCAGTTTAAAGGAAGGGATTGGAAATTTTGAAACCATTTGACACAAAAATCAAAATAACAATCTAGTGTTTCATTCCTCTGCTCTGTGCCTCATCTCTTATGCACAAGTTTACTCATTCCTGTCTTCATGTTTTTGTTCCTAATTTTTATGTCATAAGTTTACTGCTGGTTTTGTCCCTTTCCTAGTTCTTATAAAACTGAATTTAGTAATTTTACAGCAACTGAGCAGCAGCAAGACTTCATGATGCCATGATAGGAACAGGTGCCATTTAAAGTACACTTTAGGTACTTTAATGGCAGATTTTCCCTTTTGAAATGTTTTATCACTTTGCATTTTTCTGCATTCCAGTGACTGTTTTCTTCTTGTAAGAAACACCTGTGTTTAGAGCACACTTTATATTCCACAGAACAGACAGCTCCTATCATGATCTAGCTGAGGCACTCCATCAAGGCCATCTGTCCATTTCAGTGCTAACTTCCAATGGTGTCTAAAACTCCATCCTTAAGGTGAGTGCTCTGAGTTGTAAGTGGTGTCTGTGATCCATCATTGTTATTCCATAATTCACTCCTTCTTCAAACATTAAGTGAAAAGAATCATGAGAAACTACATATGGCTTCAGAGATCTTACTGTTGGGGAAATAGACAACAAATACTATAATACTCTTGATTGTAACAAGCAATTTATATCACCATTATACAAACCACATTGGACTCTTATGTAAATGCATATTCTCTGACGAGTATTAGTATGGTTAGATATAGAAAAATGTTGGAGAACCTATGAACACTTGTTTTCTTGTTTAAGTAATAGATTAAAACAGATATAATGAACACAGTACACTGAGTAATGGGACTGGTTATGCATCCCACATAAGTACAACTGTAGCTGCAGACAACATGTGATTGCAATCCCTTGAGAGACTGCAGCAAGCCACCTTGTTCTAGTCAGTAGAACACATGAGAAGTAATAATAAATACTTAATGTTGTTTAAGGTAAAAAGTTTTGCAACGGGGAGGGGACACCTGGGTGGCTTAGTCGGTTAAGCATCTGACTTCAGCTCAAGTCATGATCCCACTGTTCATGAGTTCGAGCTCGACATTGGGCTTTGTGCTGACAGCTCAGAACCTGGAGCCTGCTTCAGATTCTGTCTCTGTCTCTCTGCCCTTATCTCTCTCTCTCTCTCTCTCTCTCATATAAAACAAAAAAAATTAAATTAAAAAGTTTTGGAATGATTTGTTATACAGCAAGAGATAAGTAATATAATTGCAAAGATACCCTCCACTGTATTATTCTATAGATTTTAAAGCATCATCTTTTTTCTTCTTCTTTTTTTAAAGTAAGCTCTACACCAAACACAGGGCTTGAACTCACAACCTGAGATCAGGAGTTTTGCAAGAGAAGGAAGGAAGGAAGGAAGGAAGGAAGGAAGGAAGGGAGGGAGGGAGGAAGGAAGGAAAAAAGGAGGGAGGGAGGAAGGGAAAGAGAGAAAGACTGTCACTGGCAAATGCTCCTTATGCCTGCTGTCTTCCTGTAGAATAATTCATACAATCTGTACGTGAAATTGTAATTCAGCAGGATGACAGCCCAACTGAGGTACTTAAACTTGAAGTTTAAAGATTAAGAACAAATGAGGCTTAGTTTTCCTGGTTTTATACATCTAGGTTTCAGCACACAGACAATTTTATGGATGGAAAGGAAAAATGGCTGTGCTGAGTATATTCTGTTCATTCTTCCAGATCTGTTCTTCTTTCTCTACTTTCCTGGGTCCCAGAAGTGTGATCTTTAAGGATCCCTTGCACTCTTGGTTTGGGTTGGGTTGTCATTAAGAAGAACCGGCAGGAAACATGATGAAGAGAGGGAAACACAGTAGAAATGAGATAGGGAAACTGAAGAGACTCCATTAAAAAAGCCATTTTTTCCTTTGCTTCTATTCTTGCTAGGGCCTGCACCCCCACCCGCTTCACACATGTCTTGTAATGCAAACAGCATATGTCTCCCTTGTAAAGGACAAAGAGAAAATTATATCTTTATAGTCTTCCAGCACAATAGATAACATCTAAGGAGTGACCAAGCAAGGTCGTCATAAACTCCAAGACTGTGTACTGCAAACATGTTGACACCAAGACCCCTAGCTTCAGGGAATGAAAGACTTAGGAAGGATACCTAACCTTTGTTCTGACCAGCTCCTGGATGCCTAATGGACATCGGAACACAATCACCAATAAAAACCCCAGACCCCAAGCAAAGAGGAGACTCATGCTCTTTTCCTTTCCTAGTCTCCTGTGTGCTCTGTCTGTATCTTTCTTTCTCTCTAAGATATATATGTCGCCAATAAACTCTGCTTGCATTTCCTACTGACTCACATTTGATTTCCATCCTGTGTGAAGTCAAGGACCCCCTTGGCTGATCCTGTGGGACTCCCACTCTGGGTCCTTGGACCCAGCCTGCTTGCATTAGAAGCATTTACCCACTGACTTCCTCCTTTCTGGGCTGGTAAGTGGATGAATTCCTCTATTAAAAGCCATATGTCCTCTCCAGTAGTCTTCAACAACAGTTAGAGATTTCTCCAAGTCTCTAATGACAGTTCCTTTCCCTATCCCTTTATTTTTTTTAGTTTATTTAAGTAATTGCCAATGTGGGGCTGAACTGATGACTCCAAGATCAAGAGCCACACACTTTACGGACTGAGCCAACCAGGCACCCTCCTTATCTCTTTAGACCTAGGGATCTAAGGCCTACTTCCCCTGCTATTAACCTTAAGTATTTTCCTATCTCTTGTTAATGTTAACGTTGTCCACACCCCTATTAATAAATTTTCTATTAAATGCTAAACAATAATTTCTTTTGATCATTCATTTACTACTTTTCAGAGATCCCATTTAATGTACAAAGTAATTCCATGAGTGGCCTCAGTAAGAGATTCTCAGTATGGGTATGTAGCATTGTGTTGTCCACACACTTAACAAATGAATGGATAGGCTTTTTGCAGTTAAAATAGAACAAGGTTAGCCTTTGACAAGCATGGATATCATGATTATGAAACTATCATTCAAGTTGTGTGGGAAGTAGCAGAAGTACAAGACAAAGTCTGGGAGAAGTGCTTGTGGTCACTTGTTACTATGGCAACAACGATATTAAATAAAAATTCAAGTGCACAACACTAGAGAGGCTACATAGAGTTAAGGGCAAAGTAGAAATTTGATTGCCCAGCACTGAGGCAAAGAGAAAAAGCATAAAACGTCTTGGAAGTTGTGGTTGAGAATCATATCTAGGCCCTTTATACTTGACAATACTGAGGCTCTCACCTGGGATTTAATGCATTGGCTGGTGTGTTTGGAGTTGTATTAACATTGTAGTCTCAAGTCCCATCAACTAGAGTGAACTTGACAGAATAAAAAAATAGGCAGCTGACAGCTGTTACACTATCATCTGGAAGAAAATGTCCCACAAAAGTGTGGTCCATTCAAAACAGGATTTGACATATGACTCAAACATGTGGACATATAATGAAGTCACTCCTGCAGCTGGAATCCATGTGCTCAGGAATCAAAAGGCAAAGATGAGAATTAGAGGACTGATTTGTATGTAGACCACTATGTACTTGCACCAGTTTTCTACAGTTTTACCCTGCCCAGGCATACTGGGCAGTTATTGTCTTGGTATCCCATTTAATAAGTCACTTAAGAAAGTTTTGTACCTTGTCCCTGTAACATTCAGTTCAATGAACATAGAAGACTTGATGCTTAACATGGGATTGTGGGTATTTTTTGACTGTGGTAGCACATAGAATTAACTATAACTTTAACCATTAGGAAGTGCACAGTTCAATGGCATTGAGTATATTTACATTGTACATGCATCACTACTATCCATCTCCAGAACTCTTTCATCTTCCCAAACTGACATTCCATATTCATAAAACAATAATCCCCATTGCCCCTCTCCTCACCCCTGACAACCAACATTCCATTTTCTTTCTCTATGAATTTGACTATTTCACCTACCTCATACATGTGAAATAATATATTAGTCCTTCTGTGTTTGGCTTATTTCACTTAAATACTGTCTTCACGGTTCATCCATGTTGTGGCATGTATGTATCTGAGAAGATGTGCATATCTACAGTTGGAGGCAATGGACTCACAACTAACCATAACAATACACAATTTTCCCCTAACTTCTTGATAACCATTGAACTCAGTTGTCCTATTACTTGTGCTAGCTCCTTATTTCAGGGAATACCTTTTCTCTCTGTTGCTAAAATATAATAAAGTAAGATGATGTGAGTTTTTGCACAATTTCTGATTTTTTAATTGTGATCCATAGATTGGCTAATGCAAAACAGCCAGGCTCATTTTTTCCCATAAAGTAGTAATTTATCTTCCATTACCAAGCAAACAGGACTTTGGAGCTGGTGGTGGCTGATCGTGTGTCTGAGTCTTCCATCTGGTTCTTGCTTTTGTCATAAATGGAAACAAATCACTAAAGCACTGGGCCAAATTTTGGTTTTCAAAGCTTTATCACTTCTAGTTTTTCATGGACTGCATTATTATAGCTCATCTTTTACTATTTATTGAAAGAGTATCTTATGAAAAATTAATTACATTTGTTGTTAACTCAGTTTGTTTCTTGGGCATCTTCAACAACACTTCTGTCTTGGGAGTCATTATGCCCAAGTTATGGAAATTTAGCTGCTCTAACAGGATGATGTCTCTTTCAGGCCCCTTAAGGAGACTCGTGGACTTGTCTGGACAGTATGGAATCATTTTTCTCTTTGCTTTCATACAATGAGGATTAGAGAAAGGAATTTCCTTTGGACTCGGTTCTCCTAAGTATTATCCAGATGGTATGATCAGTATCAGCTCAAAGAGCCTAATATATTTCATGTTCAATTTGTTCTTATTCCAAACCATGATTAACTGCAATAAATATGAAGCTATTTATAGGTAACCCTCAAATCCACTTCCTTTGCTAAACCCTGGAAATACAAACTGAGAGAAGACATTCTGATTGCTGCCAAGATGAAGTAAATAAATTACTTTGCTTCACTGGGCTTGACTTGTTATTTTTCTCCATTTCTTTTCCAATATAAATCATAATACATTTTAAGATATCTGAGCTTCTACCCCACTCTGAAAGCTGTTTTTGATTATTCTGAATCTCAACCAAACTTATAAGATTTATAGCTTTGTCTCTGGAGGCAGACCTACCTCTACTGAAATCTTGACTTTATCCATTATCAGCTGTGTGATGGGAAGTTACCTAATCTCTCATGTCACCATTTCCTTACCTGAAAAGTGAGGCGTCTCAATGTCTTTCCAGTAAAGTTGCTATGAGGACTTCATGTAAATTATATTGGGCAGTGTATATCCATGTTAAATGCTCAAAAAAAACTCTCAAGAGCATCATAATCTCCATCATCATTTTTCCCAGCATCCTTATTTTCTGTCTATACCACTTATCATTTCTGCAGACTTTAGGCTTTCTATTATACTGTTTATTTAAACATTCATTTATGTATTATCTCTCAAATAATTTGTAACTTCCTTGATACCAGTAACTGAATTCTTATATTTTTACATGATTAGACTATAGAAACAGAACCTGTATTAGTTTACATTGCTGCTATAGGAAATTGCCACAAGCTTAATGACTTAAAACAACACAGTTTTTTTTGTTTTGTTTTGTTTTGTTTTTTTAACTCCTTTGGTGAGATCAGAAGTCTGAAGTGGGTTTCACTGTTGAAACCAAGGTGTCAGGAGGGCCAGGCTTCCTCTGGGCTCTAAGGGGGAGATCTGTGTCCCCTTGTCTTTGCCAACTTCTAGTGCTGCAGCCCTTGCATTCCTAACTCATGACTCCTTTTCCAGTTTTCAAGGCCAGTAGCATAGAATCTTCACATCACCCTCACCTCTTATGTGGTCAAATATCCTTCTGTCTCCCTCTAATAGGGACACTCATGCTTAAATTGATAGATCACACAGGTAATCCAGAATAATCTCCTTATCCCCCAATACTTTATTTATTCATATATTCAAATCTCCATTTCCTATATAATAACTTTCACAGTTTCCAGAGATTAGGATGTAGAAATCTTTGAGGGTCATCATTCATCCTACAGTAATCTACTCGCTGGCCCATAATGATTCATGTCCAGTTCACATGCAAAATATATTTACCCTATCCCAATATCTCCCAAAGTCTCACTTATTATAAAATCAATTTAAAATACAAAATCTCACCTAACTACCATGACTTCAAAAGTCCCCAAATCATGACTTAAATAATATAAATCAGGTATGGGTGAGATTCCAGATATGAATCTCCTTGGAGCAAAATTTATCTCCAGTTATGTACCTGTGAAGGTATAACAAGTTATGTTATATGCTTTCAAGTTACAGTGATGGGCCAGACATTGGAAAACAGTACAACATTCCCATTCCAAAGAGAGAAAATGGAAACAAGAGAGCAGTCACCCTTTCCTTAAAATTTTGAAATCTACCTGGGCAAATCCATCTGGATTAAAGCCTGGGATTAATCCTTGGTGGTTTGAGGCTCCATCCTCTGTACCCATGGCTCCACCCCCTGTGCCCAAATCTGCAACCTCTGAACAGAAATTTCCTCCCTCTCCATCCTCAGAGTCACCCTCCTTCTTAAACCATGCCACATATTTGCCCCTGAGTAGATCTGTCAGCATTTTTTCCTACTTACAGAATGTCAGGAACCAATTTTCTTTCATTTTGTCACACAATGTTTTAGAAAAATTAAGGAGCCCACCAAACACAAGTAGATTTCCTTAGTCAATGTTTGTATATTGAAGTTTATATATTTATCCAGAATTAATGAACCTAAATAAAATATCTGGTACTCTGACATATGGATCATCTAAAAGCTCCACACGTACACATAGAAAAGAAGGATTCTCATGCATGTGCACACATAGGGAATCCAAAAAGCTGGACGAATCCAAAAAGCTGGACATCAGGTCTTGCTCTAACATAATCTCTTTGTGTAACTTTGCAAAGTCTCCGCTCTGCCCTGGGCCCGTTTCTTCCTCTGTTAAGAGAAAGGACAGATCTGCATGGCCCATTGGTTTCCCAAGGTATTAAGAGTCTCACACTGAGCTGGGGTCTTTTAGATGCTATTCAACTTCTTCAGTCACAGGCATCAGCTGCCATCAGGAAACATATCAGACCTACTACTAGCACTACCATCACCATCAGTGAGGGGCTGTTTTACTCCTAGAGACCAACATTTTATTAGATTTCTATAAGCAGTCTCACTGAAATCTTTCCAAAGACTTAAAGCATTACTTATACCCATTTTTAATGTGAGGAAAATATAAAGCTCAGACAAATTAAGGCAGTTTAGAGAGCTACATAAGCAAAAAGAGTGGAGCTGGGATTTTCACTTGGTTCTCTCTGACATTAGTGTGTATCCTGGAAGCCTGGACAAGTGAGTATCTATATCACTGCTTTCTGTTCCATCTCAGAAGTCATCCCAAAACAAAAATTTCAGGAAACTCATTTATTCCTACTCAGATTTGTATTTCACAGTTTTAAATCACTTCAGTAAAAGTACTAATCTGATAGATTTAGGGACAGAACATGTATCTTGATGACAACATAGTGTCCCATTGCCCTAAGGAGCATGTGCCTGTGTCCATGGAACAGTTAAACTTGTGGGGATTATTTTCTTTACCAGAATGGGAAGCATGATCTCTAAGGAAGCCTTCCTGCTCCTTCAGAATATTCTTTCAGCTCTTACCCTATGCCTTACATTACAAGTGAGAGAAGGAAAGCTGTTTAAACATGGCCAAGTTAAAATATACTATGGACTAATCAAACCCAGGGAAAGCTCCTTGCTTAGATTTTCTGATTATCAATGCCTTTACGGTGTCTGATCATTTTAACCATACTACTATGGAAAATATTTGGAACATTTAAAACATGATTTATTATTTCCTTGAAAACTCAGAAGTATCTCCATGTTATGGTCAGGCCATCATTTCTTTCTCCTTCCTTTGCAGCGGTTCCTATTGGTTTATTACTTGTCTCTTGGTTTATTTTTCCTGTGAACATTATAACCGATTATACCTTAAACTTCCATCCATACTGCATGCATTATGAACTTCAGAGGAATTATAATCTTTCTTTCCAAAACACCATTTTAAGGGGAATGTAATTTGTTTACTTTTGTAATTTATCTTTCAGATACTTAAAAAAATACCTTTCCTTTTCCTTTTTATTTTGCCCTTTAGGCATTTCAAGCCAGTCAATAAGAGAGTTTAAACAAACTCTAAACTCTAAACATGCTCAAGTTGCGTTCTCCAACTGTCAAAAATATTTCTGAAATGCCGTGTCATCACAACTTGACATGTTATAATAGGTACATCTCTGTGAATGGAAATGACAAGTGAAACTTTTTTCCTTTCCCTCTTGCAAGTAAATTATAAATATAGAGTAAATGCCTCATGCATTTCTTTCTGCATTTGGTGTTGAATTTTTCAAAGTTAAATGAAAGCAAAGAGGTTAATTAACATAAGAAAAGAAGCAAATACTGAAAGCAAATGGAAAAAATATTCATCCTTTTGAGTAATCAACAAAATGCATATTTAATCAACCTTGAGGCACCATATTTATACTGGGAGCACTAGACAATATTACAATTATAATGCTAATTGCTAGAAGGTTTAGTAAAATGAAAAGAGAGTTTTAGAAATTGTAAATGATCTTAAACTTTTGAAAATCAATCAGGGAATATGTAACAATAGTTATAAAGACATATATATATATTCTGACCTTGTATTTATATGTCACCTTGAGATGGTTGGGGCATGTGTTTCTAAGTATATATAAAAAATAGACAAAATTTTAATTCACAAAGATATTTGTTGATGTGTTATCCATTATTTAAACAGAAGAGAAAAAAAATTGGAAACAACTGAAGTACACAGTGATATTAAAATGGAGCATCAATGCAAACAATTATTACCCTATCATTAAATATATAATTATAATGCAGACTAAAGATAATGTAGGAATCATTTTGAAATGTTACATAAAATCATAAATAAATTTATATTTATTCAATTATTAAAATTGCAGTAATATATTTGTTTGTGTATGGATTTGGTCAACTTGAACAATGGAAATAAGACATTATAGTTTTGTTTGGGGAATTAAATGCAAAAATATAAAGTGCTCAGAAGTGTCTAGTTCATAATAAGCCTTCAACATATTTTATCACTGCTATTGTTGCTATGAAATGACATAACCCAATTTTACTTTTGCAGCCATTTTATCTTATTCTTTGGTTTGCTTTTTTTGTTTTGTTTTGTTTTGTTGGGTGGTTTTTTTTTTGTTTGTTTGTTTGTTTTGTAAAATTCAGTCGCTTCATAAGATTTTTGTCAGGTGATCTTTATAAAGTCTCCATCCCCATGACTCCACTAATCAGATGGCAGGTGTTAATGAAATTAGTCCTTAGCTTGAGTTCTGCTGTTCATAGAAACATGTTTTGGAAGAATACTTTTGTAGAAACATATATACACTCCAGAAATACAGCACAATTGTAAACTTGATAAAGCTTCAGGTGTCTGTCGTGTAAGTGCTCTGAAAAGTATCTCTTGAGGAAGATACAACAATATTTAATGGTTGGTTAGGCTAATTTAATGGTCTGATCAAGCAACAGTATGGTCTCTTAGCTGCAAGATTAACTTTTGACATTCTTATAAAGGCAGAGATGCCTGTAGAATTTTCCTGACTAATCTACGTAAACCAACTACTATACATTTCCCCAATGAAAAAATATTCCTAATTATTTCTAGAAACTAGAAAATGTCCTATTGAAGACATAGCCATAGTTGAAACACTTTTAGTACACCATCCCTGGGTAATGCATAAGTGATCAGAGAGCTTCAAATGTTAACTGCCATAGGTTAGACACACGCATGTCTGCTGAAGTGTTACAAAGAAAATTAGAGGTAATAAGATAATCATAATCACTGTTGTTGTTTAAAACAAATATTCTATACATGCACATACAATATATGATTATGCAACCAAATCCTGGGCCAGGAGAAAGGATCGTACTTGATATTAGAGGAAATAATTAAACTAATGATTTTTATACACTATTAGAAAAGATTCTGTTTAGATGTCATTTTCCTGCAGAAAGTCAGCCTCTGTTACGACTTCAAACTTTGCTGAGCTGCAAAGGAGGTGATTTAGACAGCCTTAAAGGAATTTTTGCAGAAAACTCTCCTAAGTTTCAGCTCCACATAAAACTCTGCAGCAGCGAACGAAAATAAGTTGGTCAATATGAATTCACTGTGGAAAACCTCTCTGAGTTATTTTAGATAAAAGGCTGAGATTTCTTTATAATTAGTATCAAGTTCCAGTACAAGTGATAGATGTTACAATTAAAGTAATGAGCCAGAAGATCCAGTATATGAAATGAAATAAGCATTAGACAAAGTAGTAGAAAATCTGCAGTATTATCTAATTGTTATTTCCATTTAATATTATCTTAGTTGTGTTTATATTGTATAAAGTATATACTTATTTGACTCTAATTGTATAGTATGGAATTAATTATTCCCCTAATTATTTTAAGTCATTTTATATAATTTTGATTGAATAATCTCTTCTATATTAGGAAAAATACCTATTTAGTTTCCAGGGGACAGAACAGCTCAGTCTTTACAGAGGTTTGCAATTTCAGCCTTTTCTTTTTTGACTGCTTCTTATTACAACATCTTTCAAATAAGGATGAGACCAGTGTCCAGCAACTGGCTTCATCAAGAAGATCCATTCCAATTATTGTGAAACATTCTGAAACTTCACAAGGCTTTTCTTCTCCATTCTGCCTCTCCGAGGTCCAGGCACCCTACCTATTAATCTGTGAGGAAGGGGGTAAGAGAGTGTGTACTTCGAGATGTCATGTCTGTGTGACTGCTTGAGATCAAGCCAGCTTCTGATCCCCATTCCCATCACTCGTTTAATGTTATTTATGTTAAAATTAATTATAAAATTATAAAACAAAATAATATTTGAAACTAATGTAAATAATTTGAATAAGATGGGGGTATTGGGAATTTTTTTCCTTTAGATACTTTATCTTGCTCTCTTTTTTTTAAAATAATTTATTAAATATAGGTCACTTTCTGCCATGAAGAATAGTACCTTCTGTTTCTCCAAAAATATCCTTCTCTCGTCTACATGACCTCATGTATGACTTCATCCGCCTAACCTACAAAGTCGTAGGGTCACGTTAATAGCACAGGCTTTGGAACCTGGATTCTCTTGCTAGTTCTGTGACTTGGGAGAGCTACTTGCTTCCTTTTTTCTTTATTCTTCTCATCTGTCAATCTGGGAGCAAAAATAATAACTTTTTTCATGGAATTATTATTAAGATTTTATTTTTATGCATGTAGACTGCTTGGCATATAGTAGATTTTTATATCAAAGTTTTACTAGATTTCATTTGCCCAAATTAACAACATATTATATGTATAGTAAACATTTTCAGTTTTCAAGGAAAGATTATATGTGTTAAAAAACACATTTTAGTCTATTTACTATAAACTTCTTGTGTCAAATTTTAATATTTATCAGTGACAGGACAAGATAATAAGCAATATCATGTTGTATTATGCCAGCATACAGAGAAATTCTCTTGTTATGTTTAAAACTTAAAGATATAGAAGTAAAATGTGAAGCAATGAATTAATCATCTAAATTAATTTATTTTCCATAGGAATTGATTAATGTATACTAAAGAAAATTAATAAAAATAATTTTTTCTGTAAAGATAAATTATATTATCTTGTTATATTCTGAGAAAAAAATAGCACATTAAGTGAATGACTTTCTAAGTGATACCTAGGGTCAATAAAATTAAAACCATCAAAATAAAAACATATATTCCATGTCTTACTTTTTGGTTAACATTAAAATTGTGTCTTTACTTGGTATAGTTTCAAAATGAAGTTATAAAAATAGAATTTAAGAAAAAGAGGATAACACTTCTGGTAGCCTTGAATCCCAAATATACATGGTATTGTGTCTTTACTTGAAACAGCTTCAAAATGAAGATATAAAAATAGAGTTTAAGAAAAAAAGGACAACACTTGTGATATCCTTTCATCCCAAATATACATGGTATTAAAATCTGATTCTAAGTGAAATACGGAATGCATGTTATAGGTTGAATTGTGTCCTCCACCAAATTTATACATATATAATATGTATAAATATGTACATATTATATATGTATATAACATTTTATTTGTATTTTTATAGTGAAAATTTTCGACTGTATAAGAGTAAATAGAATACACCCATGAGTCAGGCGTTTGATACCCTGGGGAGTTGAGGGAAGTCCCAGTAATATTGATGATTACCATGTGTCCCACATGTCATACCTCTCTACAATAGCGTGAGTCTCTCTCTTGGCAGACATCAGCTGTTTCATATAATTTATTCTGAAGAGATCATATTCTCAACAGAGATCATTGTGAAAATATATGCTACATTTCTGTATACAATGTGTTTATTTATCCTTAATCTGCAAATTTGAACCATTCCTGTAGGGCTTCTGAAGAAAACAAATACCATTATGGCTGGAAAGTTGCTAGAAGGCCAATTTTCTTGATTTAAGGCCAAGCTGATGGCAACAATCATTTCAAATGACTTTTTGTTGCCAGCCCAGAATATCTGATATTCATTTTTGAATGCATCTGTATTTTCATCTCTTGCATCCATAATTGACTATTTTCATACAAAATCAGCTTACCCCTGAACAGTTGAGAACTCAGTATGCCAGAATGCTTCTGCAAGCACAAAGTATGCATTTACACACTAAGAAATAGGCCTGCTCTAATGCTATCTAACATCTGCATTTGCAGATCTAATTTTTAGACTGTTTAATTTGGCTAAAGAGTATACTATCCTGGAATTTTAAGGTAAATGCATTTCTGTTTTCAAGACCCATTATCCTATGGCCATTCTCATGCAGAGAGAAAACTCACAATTTTGTGTCTAATCATATTAAGTGAGACATATAATTAGCACATTTTTTAGAATATTATTAAAATAATATTTTACCATAGTTGTAAATGTACTGACATTATCAATATTTTCTATGATCCAGGGACTATGCTATGTACTCCCTAATTATAACTCTGATTATAACATTCTTCTGTTCAACAAAGTCTGTCTTCCACATTGCCTGGTAAATCACCTTGTGGCCTGATTTTAGCCATATATACTGTGCCAGGTGAAAGTAATAAAATGAGGATGGGGTAGGATGAATTTGTTTCACATGGGGTTTCCTCTCGATCTTTATCCTCGTTCATATTTGCCTGATCATGTTATGTATAGTATATTTTGGGTGAGGGTACTGAGGGCTACAGAAGGAGAAGAGGAATATATGGCTTTAATTAAGAGTCACAGAGTCACACGGGTATGCCAACTCTCTAATTTTAAACTCTCCTTTTAATAATAATAGTAATAATAATAATAACTCTCTTCATGCTTTGCCTAACTCCTCAGGTTACATTTATGAATAGGCTTCATGCATTCCCTAACATATGGAAATACATCCCTTGAAGAGAACATGCACTTGTCGGTAACCCCCGGTATTACAAACCACTGCTACTATTGTGTTTTGTGGTGTTATTTATCCACATACAATTCCCTCATATCTGATGCCCAGGACAAGAGAAAAGTTAAACTGAATCCCTAATTGGATATATCACCATTTTTAAGCTTTTTCCTTGAAATAGAAGGTTGGTAATTCCTTTCCCCCAGCACCAAATGTTTATTGGTTTTCTTAGAATATTCACCAGAAACACAAATAAATAGTTTATAAGTGTCAGTACAAGATCTGATAAATAAGAACTGTCAGTACAAGATCTGATATATTTGTCATTGAAATGTAGCTATATGATAAATGCCTTAATTTTAGAAAAATTTTCCACTCACAGGTGATATATTTACCTGTCATATCTGTTTTACATGGACTGTATGGGTTTGATGGAACTCAGAAATTAAAACAGGCTAGAGTTAAATCATGGATCTGTTGATCAACTGTGTCACCTTGGGCAAAGTGTATAAACCTGATTTACCTTCCTAACTGAATGTTGTTGATGAAATAGACTCAGATAACTATGTCAGCCTCTCAGCATGATATTTCAAGTTAACATCTTTTGGAATGTTCACTGAGTTCACAATGACATCTTTCTTTAAGAATGTCACCCAGCAGAAAGAGTCCTGAAAGCTATTACCCTACATCCATGGCCACAGATCCAGAGATGATTGTGTAGCTGATATAAAGATAGCCGCAGATCCGAGAAGATTGGAACTGAATCTGTGACATTAATGATGGAGAAAAGATGTGGATTATAATGTTATACTGGTAAAAAGTAAAGTCTCTCTGTCAAAACAAAATAAACAAAAATAAAAAGAATGAAATAGCTTAAAGAGGAAAACATATTAGAGGAAGAAACCAAGGCCCAGAGCATTTCTAGCTTCTGGTTTTAGTACAATCTATATTCTCTGCTGTCCTTGCTCCAAAGGCATTTTAGTGTCTTGTCAATAAATTCACTGGTCTAAAGCAAATGCCTACAATGTGGCAAATATTTAGTAAATATCAACACAACAATTAGCTAATTACACAAATGCTTTTCGAATCTTTTACTATATGAAACATAAGTATGTAAAAACACATTTAAATGTAAAACTAGTGATTAAAAGAGCAATGAGCTAAGATTTGACCCCTTTCTATTAAAAACAGATATGATCTGACTTTTGTGTTTTTTGTTTTAAAAGAGTTCTTAATTTTTAAATTTGTTTTGATATTTATTTATTTTTGAGAGAGACTGACAGACAGAACATGAGGGGGAGAGGAGCAGAGAGAGAGAAAGAGACACAGATTCCAAAGCAGAGTCCAAGCTCTGAGTTGTGAGCCCAGATATGATGTAGGGCTTGAACTCACAAATTGTAAGATCATGACCTGCCTGAGTCAAAGTCAGATACTTAACTGACTGAACCACCCAGGTGCCCCAAAGATTTCTTGTTTTTAAGTAATCTCTGCACCCAGTATGGGTCTTGAACTTACAATCCTGAGATCAAGAGTCCCATGTTTTACTGACTGAGCTACCCAAGCACCTTTGACTTTTTTTATTAAAAGAAAAAATAAAAATGTTTTAAAAACTACACACATATAAAAACATAAAAATAGCCTTTGTTAATATTCAATTATTAAATTAAATTATTAATATTTAATAATATTTAATATTCTTATTAAAAGAGAGCAAAGATATGAAAAAATATATTCTTAATGAAAGAACACAGGGGCGAAGGATAAGAGTTAGACTTCCCCAAACCTCAGGCAAACTAGTCCAAACAAAATAAGGTTTTCAATATCAACATTAGCAGAGTTCATTTAAATTCACAGAAAAATCGTATATACACTTACATGCCAGATGGGAAAGACCTCTGAGGTCAATCACATAGTCTCTTCTTAAACTACCAGAAGGCGGTGACCTGCTTTATTTTGCAGTATATTTGCTTATCCGGTGTTAAGTGTTAGATAATATAAACCCACACAGGCAAAAATCACCATCATAAAGCATAATCAGCAATATCAGGTCTCAGCAATATCCCAACATTTGTCTTTTGCTCTGAAAAGAATCTCTATGATTTCTTCACTTGAAAGTATACTAGCACTTGAGGAATTGTCTGAACATTATGCTCTCAGAGATTGCTATCTTCAGAGAAAAGAACAGACCTTCAGATCAGATTTCAAAAATGATTGGATAAGAATACACTGATTACTAAATGAATGAGTTAATCTTGGCTAATTGGGAAAGACAGATATATACATATCTCTGCATTTCTAACACTTTTTTTTAATCTCAAGGAGGTTTATTTTATCAATCCTACCATATTAAGATCAAAATATTATCTCTATGATTCATGGTAAATGTTTTCCTCTCTGAATGACCTTCAGAAATTGACCATTGTTATCCTCCACTGAGATGGTGCATCAGCATTTCTCCAGAGGAGACCTCCTTGATCTCTGGAGTCAGACACAGTAAGTCATTCATCTGTCCTTTCACAGGAATCTATGTATGAGAAAAAGAAACATGAGTTTTGGAGTCTTCTCAAATCTCAGTTCTCTTATTAATTTCTGTGTGATATTGACAGACCGCTTAGTACATTCTGTTATTCTTATGGCTTCCCTTGAACATCTTGCACAATCTAAGGTTTGAAACCATATAGATGTTGCCATAGGTATGTGTCCAGACACCTTTGCCTTACTTGGTTCTTGAAGTCAAATCCAGGGGTGCCTGGGTGGCTCAGTCGTTTAAGCGTCCAGCTTTGGGTCAGGTCATATTCTCGCGGTTTGTGGGTTCAAGCTCCACGTCGGGCTCTGTGCTGACAAATCTCAGATTCCAATAGTCTCGAGTGCATAGTTGGTGCTCAATTAAGAATTCTTGGATGAAAAATTTTAAAAACTCTCCTTAGTGAATGAGGAAAGAATAATATGTAAACTAAAACTGAGAAACTATCAGTTACGTGAGGCTATAGGGATAATTTCCAGACCTTAAAATATGTACCTCCAGAAAATATGCCCAAGGCTTTATGCACTGTTATAGATAGGAATTTATGTCTCTCTGTGCCAAATTTGTTTAGTGATAAAGCCATATTTACCTCTGGAGACAATAACCATGTTTACTCAGATTTAAGCCTAAGAATCACTAGTAATGTTATAAACCTAGGGAAGACCCTGTTACATGTAGAAGGCAATAAGTAAGTGTTAATTAGTGAGTTGATAACAATTATTATAAAGCCATAGATCCTTAGTGAAGGAAGACTCAGAAAATCCTATGTGTCTCAAAAGAAAAGATGACATTCCAAACTATGCTGTTAGGATGATTCTTGAGGGAACCACATTGATTCTGATATGGTTACATTAGCCTCTAGTATAAATAGTCTTCATGTTTGCTCAAGTTAAGCTTAGGTAATCACTACTAATCACCGTTAAGAACCTGATAAACAGAGTCAGTTAATCAGATCTGGCAACCATATCTATAGCACTTCAACTATTGTCTTCCTGGCCTCAGTGACTCTTAACGTTTCATATGTTAAATGAGGACAATAATATCTATGTCACAGTTCACAAAAGGGTGTCAGGAGAGTTAAGTATAGTTACATTCATGAAAGCACATAATATTGTTCCTGACCTAAAGTAACAGTTTATCACAAGTGAGGAAAAGAGTGCTTCTCTGTGAATCTCTTAGTGAAAAATGATTGTTTAAAAAAAGGCAGATAATTGGGGCACCTGGACAACTCAGTTAAGCATTCAACTTTAGATCAGGTCACGATCTCACAGATTGTGCGTCTGAGATAAGCGTTAGGCTCTCTGATGTCAGCACAGAGCCTGCTTTAGATCCTCTGTCCCTGTCTCCTGCCCCTTCTCTGCTCGCGCGCGCTCTCTCTCTCTGTCAAAAATAAATAAATAAATAAACATTAAAAAAAGCAGAAAATCTAAAGGATAGTTTGGTGACTGATAAATTGGAGAAAAGATTGATACTGAGAAACCTGGGAGCTGGGTTCTGGTCTTGGCTCTGCCTTTGATTTAGCTATGAACATGATGCCACAAGAGTCAGAACATCTCCCAGAGAGCTTTGGGTTCTGCATCCCAGTGTCGTACTAACTTATGCCCTTCCTGCCCATTACCACTCCTCTCTTCTTGCTACCTCCAACCAAGGATGCCATTATAATAAAATGAGGGCCCGTGTGCAAATAATTGGCCTTTCCTCGTCTAAAACGATCTGCCCTGAAGCTCCCCGATTTTGATTAGGGCATCACCTCCTGCTGTCAGCAGACACTGCTTTCCCGGCTGAGCTGTATGTGTTGTATCCATATAAGGCAGCCCGTGCAGGATTGTGAGAAGTCTGTGTCAGCGTATCAGACCCATCACTTCGTAGCGGGAATGAGTCCTCACACACGGTTAAGCTTTGTCATAGCTAAAATTGAATTTTTTAAATTGCTTTTAATTGACACGACGATAAAGACAGAAGCTAAACACTTGTCAGGATCCTTCTCATTGGAGAATTTTCCCCATTTATGCAAGTCTAAATTTTCCGAACTCAGTGTCAATTAAGTTTCAGTTATATTTAAACATATTCTTACATCAATGATTTTGACAGGATACCTAGAAATTCCTTCAATTTCATAACTTTCTAATTCAAATCTAAAGGAAATATCACATCCCAAATGACTGAAAACTTATATTTTCAAGAGAAATCAAAAGGAGATAGAACTGTAAGAGTCATTAGAAGACAACTCTCTTACAAAAGGTTATTTTTGTTTGTTTTGACGCATGTCACTGCGATGCTGTCATGCCGGAATAATTTCTAATGTTTGCCATGTGATAATTAAAAAGGCAGTTCTTGAATTATCATGGAATAATACAGCTATGCCTCCCTTTGGAAAATCGTGAGGAGAGAATACTATTACATTCCATTCTTTTGGTGCAAAGAAATTTAAACAATTTAAATTTAATTTAAGAATTGAAATAATCTCATGTAATTTTTTAAAAGAGAATTGGAAAATGATTAAAGCATTGTGTTCCATATGACTGTAGGCTGGGATCCAGTGTCAAGGACATTTACAGCTGGAATAAAACAAAGATAATTAATTTCTGAGTTTGAGAAGTCACAGGACACAAAGTGACTTTAGAATTGCCTTGATGAAATAAAATTTACATAGTAGCTGTAACTTGTTATTAAAATCAACAAGGGTTTATCTTCTCTTTTTCGCAAACACATGAATAAAGATGCGGTTTCGTTTGATAACTAAGTGGTAGCTTCCAAATCGCTGTGCAACAATTCTCCAGGTGATGCTTTTCCTTTATTAACGAAAAATATTTTCCGAGCATTTCCATCTACAAAATACATGGAATCTTTTTTTACATAGTGAGCATTTTTAATGAACACTCATGGTGGTAGTTATTCATCTTTCACTCAAATACTCACCTCCAACCTTTTTCACTCTCAATATTTAAACATATCGGTTACTTAAACAAAGTACTAAAAATTGCCTTGAACATCTAGGGAATGAGTCTTCAGTTATTTAAACAATTATTCTTCAAGCTGTAAGTTGTTTGATATCTTGCATCCTGATAAAATAACTCTGATTTAATATTCCTTTGAGTCTGAGGTTTTTTTGAAAATCTGATAGAAACCATGAATTTTCTCCTGAGAGTATATATACAGTCTTTCATTGGAAAAAGCAGCACTCATAACACATTTTTAGATATCCACACACATAAACCCAAATGCATGTGATTTGCCTATGATTTCAGGGGATTCCAAGATCTCCTAAGATTTCAGTATGGTCCAAGATCATAACTTTTGATACATGGAAGTAGGCTACTTATTATATACTCATTCAGAAGGGTGTCTGGCCAGTTTACCTAAAACAACAAGCAGACCCCAAAACCATTTGATAATTTGGAGGAGCCTAGGACACAAACAACACTTATACCCTTAACAGCAGAGTGATAATGAGCAGTTTTCTGATTATCTGTTGGTGAAATTGTACAATATTTATGTTAAAATAATAATAACATTGAGGATTTGCTAAGCAAAGAAAAATGAGCGAAGCAAATAACATAATGATTCCATTCTGTGCCAGGCATTTGGCACAGTAGAATGGGCAAAACCACAGAACCTATGGGGTCCTGTTCAATAGACTTTTGTGTGGTGTTCTGTATCTCAGTTGTCCAGTGAGGAAGCCATTACCCACATGTGACCGTTGAGCACTTGAAATGTTGTTAGAACAGTGAAGGAACTGAGTTTCTAATTTTTATTTAAATTTGTAAGACTTTATTTTTTACAGCTGATGTAGTTTTACCGTGAAATGGATAGTAAGGTACAGAGATTTCCCCCATGCATGTATAGCCTCCCCCACGATCATCATCCCCTACAAGAGTGGTATGTTTGTTATAACTGATGAATTCCAGTCTACCTATTGTAATCATCCAAAGCCCATAGTTAACATTAAGAGTCATTCTTGGTGTTGCATATTCTGTGGGTTTGGATAAATGCTTAATGATATGTAGCTACCATTGTAACATCCTAAAGTGTATTTTCAGTACCCGAAAAATCCTCTGCCTTCCTCCTGCTTATCTCCTCCACACCCTGAGTTTGGTTCTAATGCTTTGACTTCTCAGACTCTGTTTTTCTTTCCTTTCACTATGCCATGTACCTAACGCTGAAAGCCAGCCGTGGTGTATTGGGTAACAGCAACTGAGGTTAACAGACATTAGTGTAAGATTTAATATGAATATGCCTTGGAATTGGGATGCTTTTCATGTTTTCTGTAGCTTTAAGGGTCAGGGCTTCAAATGCTTCCAGGGTCCTTGCTTCTCTCACCTGTTGTGTTTATGTTTTCATAAGAACCTGTCTTAGGCAGTGTCATGTCTAACAGCCGCTTGAGCTACAATTTCTGATTATCATCTTGGACCCTTATTAGTGTGATGGTAACATGTCACAGAGGAGAAATGTTCCATGACTTTATAATTAAATTTCAATCTTTTAATGGGCCTGAGATATGAATGTGGCCGTCACAAGCACAACGCTTATTAGATTTATTCTATTTTTTTAACCCTCATCATCTGAGACAGAAAAACTAGAGGGACTGGAGTAATTTAGTGAAAAGTTCTAAGAACTACATAGAGACCCTTCTGTGTTTGTACATCGCATATCAGGAGATTTTAAGGAAAGTACATTACAGACCTTTTAGGAGATTATTAATATATAACTCTATATATCACATGTATTTAAAAATCCATGTGATTTTGGCACCTAAGGAATTATAAGAGTGCAAAAGAAATGCCCACCATGGTGAACACATAAACCAAGAATTATACTCTGAAATAAATAATGTCAGAAGTGACAACCTTCTAATGGTATTTAGTTGGGAGTTTATCACAGAAGGAAACCAAAGCACAAAGCCATCTCATAACAATTCACTTTTTATAAAACGTTAATGATCTCGTTTGTTAACTTCAGAAACCATTTCAACATCAGGAGGCCCAACACAAAATTCTTACTGGGTGACAGGCTGTTTCTGGCAAGGCAACAAAAAGCAGCAGACATAAAATTACATTCATGCTTAATCAATCATCATGAAAACACACACACTCAAATTAATTTCACAGCCGCAAGGATTAAAGAGTTAGTTAATGAAGTCTGAATGCTTTCACTTTGTAAAGAGTGGCTTGGGAGAAGGCGAGTAATAAAACTAATAAGCTTTAAACACCTGTATAGGGGAGAACAGATACATTTTCCTCTGCTCTTCTGAGTTCGTGGTTGGGGACCCTATAACAAAAGGCAGGTTAACAAGAGCAAAGCATACACATTTATTTATGTAACATAAGTTTTGTGTGATATGTGAGCCTTCGTAAGAAAATGAAGACTTAGAAAAAGAAGCTGAGCCTGAATATTTTTATGCTAGAGTGGATGATGTATGGAAAACTGTCAAAAAAATGTGACAGATCCGAGGGGATATGAGCTAAGTGGAACAAATGGGGAAAATTAGCAAGGCTGCGTTTAGATTCCTCTCATGGCTCCTATGTCTCCAGAGATAAGGATGCTCCTTTCCTCCAAGTATAGGGAGGGAACCTCTCCCGTGGGGATCAGGGTCTTATGACCTACTTCAGGGGAAGGTCAGAAAGTCCTTCCTGCACCAGTAGTTTCTCAAACTTTTTCAGCTTAATATATTCAATTTGCCAAGGTCTGTCTTTACAGGACATTGTGTCCTGAATCCCATTATCTATGGTAACTAAACGGGACACTATTCTGGACACACACACACACACACATACATACATACATACAATGTATATATATATATATATATTCTTATTTTTCATATGGTGATAATGAAAGAAACTATATTAGATTAGGCAATTATGTGAATTTAGTGAAGGTAATGTAATAATGTAAGATCCCTGGTGTGAAATGGCATGCTTTTATTCTAAGATGCTGGCCAATTGCCTTGGAACTGCTTTGAGTGTTAGCTAACAGAATAATTTCAAAGAAAAGTCTCTAATAACAGTCAGGAAGAAAATGCTTCTAATATCTTAATAACAAAAGATCTAAAATGTTGTTTTAGTACTTTCATCCAAAATCATCTCAAAAGCATTTACAATAGCATTCTATACAATACTTCATACACAATTAACCTATTTCTTTAATTTTAAAAGTTTTTTTAAGATTTATTTATTCTTGAGAGATGGAGAAAGAGAGAGAGAGAGGGAGAGAGAAAGCATGAGAGGAGGAGGGGCAGACAGAGAGGGAGACACAGAATCTGAAGTAGGCTCCAGGCTTCAAGTGTCAGCACAGAGCCCAATGTGGGGCTTGAACTCATAAACCATGAGATCATGACCTGAGCCAAAATCAGACGCTTAACCAACTGAGCCATTCAGGTGTCCAGTTAACCTATTTTTCTAAAAAAGTTACCTATTTTCCAAATCCTGTTACAAAATTAGTAACATCCGCCACAAGCGTGGGAATGAGACAATACACTGATGGCCGCTGGGCCTGAGGCCTTATGGCATATAGTAGTCTTAAAATTCAAGTTACTTAGTGTTCTAAGTATAAGCCACATATTTAAAAAAAGATTTATAAGGGTGTTGTGAATTTCAGGCATCAGAGAAAACATATCCTGTGTGTGGCCAGAGTTATTCAATACAATTTATAAATTTTAAGAACTGCTCTATAGGAAACTACATCAAAATCTTTATTTCTTAGATGTGGTTAATAATAACACTTTTCAGCTTAAAAAATTAAAGTAGAAGGAATAAAAATTTCTTAGACAAAAAAATCATGGTTTTGAATCATGTGAGTTGGCTGATTTGATGTGGGATAGATATAAGTAATTGCAGCTAGCTAACCAAAGCTACTTCAGAGAGGGTGGCAGATACTTGCATGTGGTCTCAGAGGATCAGTGTTTTGTTTTTTTTTTTTTTTTAAGTTTTATTTATTTCTGAGAGAGGGAGATATCATGAGCAGGGGAGGGTCAGCGAGAGAGGGAGGCACAGAATCTGAAACAGGCTCCAGGCTCTGAGCTGGCTGTCAGCACAGAGCCCTACATGGGGCTCAAACCCACGAACTGAAAGATCATGACCTGAGCCAAAGTTGGTCGCTCAACCAACTGAGCCACCCAGGCGCCCCAGAGGGTCAGCATTTAGAAAGTCTTATCTTTGGGGCATCTAGGTATCTCAGTTAAGCATCCAACTCTTGATCTCAGGCTCAAATCATGATCTCACGTCACGATCTCATGGTTAATGAGTTCTAGCCCCAGGTCGGGCTCTGTCCTGACAATGTGGCACCTGCTTGGGATTCTCTCTCTCCCTCTTTCTCTGCCCCTTCTCCCCTCCCAATCTCTCTCTCTCTCTCTCTCTCTCTCTCTCTCAAAATAAATAAATAAATAAATAAACGTTACAAAAAGAGAAAGTTTTATCTTTGGGTTCCAAACATTAAATCGATATGTAAACAAGAGGAAGAAATGAGCACCATAGCTTAACACTATGTCAGAAGCTCAAAAAGGATACAGGATTCTTGGTATCTGTAAACTTAATATGAGATCTCATAATGGGGCAGCCCCCCTCTCATCACCCCCAAAATAAGGCCAGTTAAGGCATAGTAAGTTTAATAGATTTTGAATAGTAGAAAGATATAAATGTTAATTCTCTCATATCTTCTTTTTTTTTAAGTTTTTATTTAAACTCCAAATAACATACAGTGTTTTATTGGTTTCATGAGCACAAAATAGTGACTCAATACTTCTTTTTAACACCTGGTACTTATCACAACTGCTTAATCCTCATCACCTATTCAACCCATTTGTTTTATTTCTTAAATTCCACATATGAGTGAAATCATGGTCAGCCGTAAAAAGAGAATGAAATTCTGCCATTTGGAAGGACATGGATGGAGTTAGAGAGTATTATGCTAAGGAAAATAAGTCAGTCACTTCTTTAATTAGACCAAACCTTGACTACTGCATTCAGTTGCTTTCATTTTAGTGACAATCACCAAAGTGTTCAGAGTAGTATATCTAACATGATGTGAACATGATGTAAGTTGAAGAATCACTGAAGGAACTGAGAAAAAAGTAGGAGAAAAAAAAAAGATGATGCCCATTTCTGTCCGGAAAGGCAGACTGGAGAACTATGCCTAGTTTGATAGATATAGCAGTGAAGCAAATTTTCCCTTAATATAAGAAAGAATTTGAAAATGATTAGAATTGCTCAACTATGAAATAGGTTATCCCCAACAATGATTTCCCAATAGCTGGAAAATGCTTCATTATGGTAAGGATGAGCATATACTGGAGAGCAATGCCCCTCAGATTTAATATGTCAAAATCACCTGGAGACCTTGTTAAAATGAAGATCTTGATTCTATAGGTGAGTGAGGGAATGGATTTTTTTTTTATTTCTGGAAAGTCCATTTTGATATTAATATTGTTTTTCTATGGACTATACTTAGAATATAATGTACACAGATTGCATAGACATTTTTTGTAGGTTTCTTTTAACCTTGAGAGTTCACTAGTTCCTGATGGACATAATATGAACACATAAGTTTCTCAGTTTAGACATTTGCTCACTCATCCCACTCTGGTAATAAAAGAGATAAATTTTTTCACAGAATACGGGAGAAGAGCAAGTGAGATTTCATTCCCTAATGGGGAGGATAGCTTCATCCTGGTATGTGTGTTACCACAAACACTACATTATTTTTGCCTTCTAAATTTAAGTTCTTGAAAACAAATGCTGCTCATGTACTATTTTCTAGTGTATTTTAGTAAATGCTTGCGTTTCATGTCACTGCTCCTTGCTTTCATTAACATTGTTGGAAACTCTACACTAAGATGACTGCATCAAGGTCATACTTAACTGCATATGGATTTCAACAAATTACATGTGGCAGGTGAGAATTTGAAACATTACCCAACATTCAAAGGCTTTTCTTGTGATTTTATTTCTTTGTCGTTCCACTTATAATGGAGGGCAATTAAAACTTCAGACGCTTGGCCGTAAATTTGAAGGATGGTGGCCGAATCATCTAAATCTCTTGGATGAGGATATCTGAGTACTATATCTTTTATTAACACATGGAAGAATCTAAATCTTATTTGATTTGGCCATAATTACATCTTTTCTTTGAAGAAGAAATGCGATATTTGCTGCTTAAGAAAGTTTCACTCATGGAATTTAGCATGTGCTTTTCAACTAGATGGTTGATTTCAGTTTTAGTTTACATAAGGAAGATCAAGGAATAAGAAGTAAGGATTTAAAAATTACTTGCAGACCCTATAGGAAAACAGGCAAAACAGCCAACATTTCTGCTGTCTCACTTTGAAGTTTATGGTAAAAAAAAAATCATTTCTATGGTTTTATGTTTAACTCACATTTTACTCTTTTAATATCCAAGCTAAGAGCTCTGTCATTTTTAATGAACTAGTCTGTAACAATAAGTTCCAGAAAGCTGAAAAGTGTGGGGATAAAAAGAGGAATGAAAAGGGTTTTAATTTTTTTTAACACAAATCCCCAAGAAGTCTAATGAAAGAAAAACCAGGACAGAAAATATATTAATTGGCTTATTTCAGATTGCATGGGAAATCATAATCATTTTAATTTGGAGCAAAGATCTAAGGTCTAAGCTTTCTGTCCTGATGTAGAAACCAGTCTTTGATTCATCAGATGAAATAAAGAATATTTGCCTTAGAAGAATTTAGGTTGACAGCCTTTATTTACCCTCTTAGGAGAAACTAAAACCATATATTCTTTGAGTTCAGATGTCAATCAATGAAAAAACAGTTCTTATAAATAAATGGCTTCTTGTTATTTCATCTATCTCCCTGCCTGCTTTAGAATGAGACTGTCACAAAAATATTTTAGAAGAGCAATCTTGGTAAAGGTCCACGTCTCAGAAGTACATGATGATCCATCAAAAATGAGTTCTGTAGAGTTTTAGTTTTATGAAAGATGGAAAAATAAATTTCTTCAAAACTCAATGGTAAAAATAAACTTTTGGGTGTTTTAGGTCATAGAGAATTACATAAAATCATTCTGATATATAAATTACATATAATTATATCATATGTAGCATATATATTTGCTACATATATGTAGTGTGTGTGTGCGCATATGTGCTGGGGTTAATATCGTGATTATGGTTGGAGCTCAAGTTTCTTATTTACAAAGGGATTTCTAAGTTCTCTTGCAGCTCTGGAATCTATGATTCTCATATTTTAACTGAAAGAAATACTGTGAAAATTCACTGAGATGGTGGAAATCATAGTCGCTCACTAAGCTTCTGATGATGAAATGAAGAAAGTGCTTAAAATGCATAGTTTTCTCTTGCCATGGCTTTTTGTTCTATTATCTTCCTACAGCTTTTATTGTATGTATAGAAGAAGGGTCAAGAATTCGGTGTGTTTTGCATAGTGTTATTGGCAGAACCCAGAGAAATTTGTTTAGGGTTGGATAATACACTTTCAAAATATATAAATGATAGATAGATAGATAGATAGATAGATAGATAGATAGATAGATAGATCCTAACTACACACATAGAAAACAAATATATGTATAACTGAAGATCTGTTATTTCTAGAGACATAGAAAACAAAAAAAATTGAAACTATTTTACATAGACGATAAACATGACTTGGAAAATAATTTAAATACTAACAATATCATTATAGATACTTACAGGCTCTTATTCTATACTCTGTGTCCCCATACATCACATGTTCCTTAGACTATAATTCCCAAAAGTAATGCCCTAGTTTCTGTTCTGATAGAACTGTTTTGACAGCCACAGAAATGTATTCTTGGATGTAGAAGGCTGTAGTCTTCCATAGTAGTAGTAGCATCACTATTACTGAAATTATTTCTTCTGAAGTTTCTTTATTTTCCTTGGTTATTTCACTAAAACCTAGTGACACATTAGTGTGTGATAAGGAAACAAAGAACAATGAATGGTCCAGCTAAGCAAACAGTTCATCAGCATTAGGATGTTATTTTTCTCAAAGACTTATGTACCAACATAATTGGGGCTCACTAATAAAGGTGAAGTTTACCATCTTAGAACTATTGGAAAAGAAACAACAAGCAGTGCAGAGTAGGAAAATATACCCTATTCAACTTGTAAAATGTCATCATCTCTGCAAAATAGAGCTATGGTAGCACACACAGTTTTCTCATTATAAAGCTATTTGGCAAATATAGATATTGGAAAACATAGATATTCTTATTTATGTATTTAAATACATATCATATTGAGAAGGGGAGAAGAAATAGGAGAGAGAGTTGTGCACATCATGTGTATGTCATGTTTGCATGTATGTGTATTTTTTAGCCTGTCAAACTGGTTACATTTATATTGCCAAATAACCCAGAGGGATACATGATTATATGGCCAAAAAAAATCCCCAACAAATTTGGGATTGTGTTATATGTTTACTATGTCTGAAGCACATAGTATGGGTAGACTTCATATCTTTAATAATTTAATTCTCACAACATTATAACATAGGTTTTATTATTATTACTAATTGAAAAGTAAGAAAACTGAGGTTCAAGGAGAGAGAATGATCCTCGAAAGTTCAGGCAGTTCATATTGCTGGAACAGAAATTTAACCAGGGTTCTCTACCTCCAGAGTTGTCTCTATTCATCTTTCTACTATATGTTTTCACAAATAGAGAAATTCAATCCCGCTTTTCTTCAGACAGTTGATAGCATTCACTTTCATGAATATTCAGTCTTGAGAATTCACACTGTTGCCACATTTCCACACTCCAGTAGAGATAACTTGATGAAAGACTCCCAGGCTTCTGCCTCTGTTATATGCTGAATCGAGATGTTCAACTTCTGGGTGACCTTTGAACAATATGCTGGCTGGGGTGCAGACTCTCGCATATTCAAACATCTGCATAAAACTTTACCCTCCCCAAAATGTAACTACTAATAGCCTACTGTTGACCAGAAGCCTTACTGATAACATAAACAGTCGATTAACACATTGTTTGCATTTATTCCATACTGTATTCTTGCAATAAAACAAGCTAGAGAAAAGAAAATGTTACTAAGAAAAACATATGGAAAAGAAAATGCATTTACAGTGCTGTTCTGTTATACACACACACACACACACAAATCTGCCTGTAAGTGGACCCGTGAAGTTCAAGCCCATGTTATTCAAGGGTCTACTGTGTAGGGAATGTATAAATCAGGAGAATTTTAGTAAAACCCGATCTAAGGTAGCTGAAAACCTCAGAGATCTCTTGTAAGGGTACTGAGTTTTCCATGGAAGTGAGTGCAGTAAAGGAACTTAGGAGGAATATGGAATTAGAGATGGCTAATATCAAGATTCCCCCTTTCAGTTTCTGCATCTCTCTGTGAGTCAGTATCATTTCTGTTTTACTCTTTTGACCCTCAGACTTCTCTGGCCTACAGGGCAGAAACATGGCTCTTCACAACTCCCACAGTGAGATTGGCTCAACCAATCTTTGTCTTAGTGCCAATCTCCCAGGACAGATTCTTAATTCAGATATTACCTCAAGTGTCCAGGGGTACTCAGAGTTTACATTTTTGGCTAATCAAAACATAGATCCAAAAGTTGGCTACCCCAAATTAGGTAGAGACCTTGTTCGACTCCCTTGGAATGCTCTACAGAATAATACTCAATGGCTTGAGGAGATTAGAATGTTAGAACAGTTACATTATTTAGGATTTAATACCCTATATCTTTAGCATCTAGGACACAAGGCTTTGAAAAACATATTAAGGTGCCAAGAAGTTTTAAGAGCTTGTTAGTGGGGTCTTTATACAGATAAGGCATTATAACGAACCTAGTGAGTCAAGTAGCCACAAAAATTTGAAATCATAACAGCTAGTTCTCCAGACTATATGTAGTAGAAAAGAACTATTGGTGTGTAGGTAAATTATAAACACCTGATTGTAGGAGGTAAGGAAAGGGCAGCCTTGATTTGTAGAATTTTCCAATTTCCATCATGTGAAAATCTGCATCATGGCTGTTTAGATCATTTCAAGCTACCAATGTGGCATCACTGAATGTAAAGACAGGGAAAGATGCACACAGACGGCTTTCTTTAGTCAGTGATGCCAACTAAGTGTGCCACTGAAGAAGACTGTAGAACTTCTGAATCCCTAACCTACAGAACCCACATGCACAATAAAATTGTTTCCTGTGACTGAAGTTTTGGTGGAGTGATTTGTTATAGAGAAACAGTAATAGAAAAGGCCTTAGATTATTTTTTCTTCTATTTAATGTCCCTGTCAAAAGTAGAACCTGCTCTTATAAACAAAAATAAAAGACAAAATCTCATATCATACATATTCACCCATTAACAATAAAATAGAGGTTGTTTTTCTTCTTGTAGCATCTATCCACACTGACTTTGCCAAGGTCTGTGTTACCTAATGAATAACAGTGTAATAGAGGTAACGGCCTTGTGTTCTAAGATAACACACACACACACACACACACACACACACACCCCTTCCATATAGAATAGAATACAAAACCAAAAGCACATAAAAAGAGCATACAATGACATTTAAACATAAAAATCATAAATTATACAATATTATATTTATTCTGTAAGTATACAGACATCTCAAATTTTCTTCAAGGTGGAGAGTCCCTAAATCACAGTAAGAAATGTATACCATCTCATGGATAAAAGTCTCATGAACTCTTTAGATTATGCCTCCATTCTCCAAACGCTGAAAAAAAAAAAATGGCTCTGCTGAAAATTAAACCTTTTTTTTCTTTTAATTTTACTTGTCACCTCCATCTTATATGAGCTCCTAATTCCATAATTGAATTTCCCTTAGTTCTTTGAAGAACTTACATATGAAACCAATATGATTCACCACCATAAGACGGAGAAAAGTCTTCCATCATTTCCTTAGGATACATTTCAGTGAAGTTAATAGGATTTGGAAATGCAGTCTTGGCACCAAGAACTCCATATCCAAAAAATAAGTCAAAGTATTTAAACAGGGGTTTGAGTCTGTTTGCCAAGTATGGACATAATCCAGAGTAAAATAGTGGTGGCACGGAGATGAAATCAAGATCACAGGAGGTCAGTAGTGGGGAGAGAAATGAAGCTAGACATGTGTGGGGTTGGTGTTAGGGACAGTAAAGGAACTACAATATCCTAAAGACTCCAATGGCACAGACCTCAGTCTTAATATTCCTTTTATAATCAGGTGTTTCATCTTCAACAAAAGCCCTTCCTAAATGCTCAAGGAGCTTGACCTTTCAGAGCTAGGCATTAACCTTAGTATATCATTATACTTATACTGTCATAGTCAGTGTTTTATCCTTAAAAGTATGTCTATTTCATAAAAATTGTTAGAAAGTCCCTAATTTATTACTTTCCTAGAAAGTACTTACTGGGAAAAATGAACAATTTTTACAACATACTCTAGAGCATTTCAATGGTGCATTGTTATTAATACATTCAACCTTATACAACAGATAGTGTTATTAGAATGAAAATAAGAGTCCTAATACTCAGGTTAAATAATGTGCTCAAGTAAATGGTGAAAATGGTTCTCGAATTTGATTCTGGTCAGGGGTTCCTGGTTGGCTCAGTTGGTAGGGCATGTGACTAGATCTGGGATGGTGAGTTTGATCCCCATGTTGGGAGTCAAGATTACTTAAACCTTTTAAAAATTTTTAGTCTGATCTGATCAAGATTTACACATTTTTTTTTAAAGATCACACTTATGAACTAATAACATTAAGTGGGTTATTAGAAAAATGTATGAAAATATTAAAAATTGTTTATCTTAGATTTGAGGTATCAAAGAATATGTGATAGTATGGTTTTAAACAGTTTAATTAAAATATTCTGCCTAAACACCTTTAACTTTTCTCTGTATCATTTAAGATTATTTTTGTAAATAATAATAATCTGTATGTACAAGAGCGTATAACCCACTTTCATGTTTTAAACACAGTTTATTTCACACAGCCAGCCTTTTATTTGAATATGATCATCAATATTTTTATTGAAAAAAAGAGAATCATGGAAACTCATAATTGTCTCTTGAAACAAAAATTTTGCTTGGTGTTGGGATTTGGCCCAAAGATGTAAGTGCACACATATAGCCTATCCTAGCACTACTGGATATACATATATCCACTTATATATAGCATAAGACTACCCAATACCACCTAATTCTTAGGCATAATGACTCCATCAAGTTTTAAGGAAAAGAAGTAGCCCAAGGATAAATTCCATCTTCTTCCTAGAGGACAGCAACTGTTTTTTGAGTTGACATGCCCACACTTACATGCCCTCACCTGCCTGCTCAGACAAATACATTCCTTCCTCACTAGTAGCACCCATGGGGAGAACTTCGTCCAGTTTTAGTTTGCAAATATATATCTAACTGCATGACCAGTATTTAGTGTGCTTATTTCCTTTATGGTTCTTAAACTGCAATTTGTTTTCTGTGTTTATTAGCCATAGCTCTTATAATGTGCTTATAGCTCAAACTTCTACAAATAACAAAGCATAGAAAAGGATAACAAAGGAACATTTCCTGCTAACTGTATCTATATATCAATATCTATCTACCAATCTAATTATGTGTGTATCTGTGTGTAGGTGTGTATAAATATTTAGTTTAAGGTAATTTTAGATCCATAGGCTACTTTAAGATATAACACAGACAAATCCCTTATACTTTTCACCCAGTTCCCCTCAATAGTAGCATCTTGCATAACTATAAGTTAATATTACAACAGGAAAATGTCTTCAGTACAATACACTGACCTTATTCAGATTTGAGATTGCACCAGCCTTACATTTTGATTTTTTATTATACTTAGATCTTCCAATCCATAAACACAGTATGACTCTATTTATTTAGGTCTTTGATTTTCTTCATCAGCCTTTTGTAATTTTCTTTGTATAAATCTTATACTGGTTTTGTTAGATTTAGAAAAAAATACTTCCTTTTCTTTGGAGCCATTAAAAGTGGCATTGTGCTTCTAATTAGTATATAAAAACATGACTAAGGGGCACGTGGCTGCCTCAGTTGGTAAAGCATGTGACTCTTGATCTCAGAGTTGTGAGTTCAAGTCACACACTGGGCATTAGAGATATTTCAAAATAGATGATAGATAGATAGATAGATAGATAGATAGATAGATAGATAGATCCAAAACAAATTTAAAACAGTGATTGATTTTTGTATATTGATTTTTATACTGTGTCCTTGATAAAGTTTCTGAATTCTCAGAGATTTTTCTTTTATTGTTTTGTTATATTACTCTCCTTATTTTATTGATTCCTTGGGATTTTTTAAGCAGGTAATTATACCATCTTTGTATAGGGTCAGGGTTATTTTTTCCTTTCTAATATTTATGACTTTTATTTACTTGTTGAATAAAAGTAGAGGTCATTCTTACCCTTTTCCTGATTTTAGAGGGAAAGTCTTTCATCATTAAGGATATTGTTAACTGGAGATTTCCTACCAGATGTTCTTTACCGAGGTGAGATCATTCGATTCTATTCCTTACTTGCTGAAAATTATTATCATAAATGGGCATTGGATTTTTGTCAAATGTTTTTTTCTGTAAAAATTGATATCATACATTTTTTTCTTCTTATTGGTCCAATCCCCAAACAAAGCTCCTGGGGGCTGAGGGTGCTTCCATAAGCCAAGACACTTGTTTTTGGTAGAAATCACCTGCTGGCACATGGTTTTCCCTATGTTTTCAGTGGGCCTCCCAATACAGCCCATGGTGAACACATGTACCTGAGCTTTCCTTCTGCTACTTTGGTCAGCATTACATTCTGAAGCAAAGTGGAAGTCATGAGATGCTATTCTTCCAATTCTGTGGTCGTTAGCCCCTCTTTCTTATCTGAACATTATTCAGTATCCTTCTATCCTTGTCTGTTGGTTCATTTTCAGGTTTTATAGTGTGTGTGTGTGTGTGTGTGTGTGTGTGTGTGTGTGTGTGTGTGTTTAGGGGACAATTGGAAAGAAACAAGTTTATACCATCTTGTTGGGACTAGAAGTTTACATTCCCTGTTAATTGTATTTGTACTTCTTAGAAATGGAATTAATATAGCAGAATGAAATCATCATTAAAACCATGGATAATTAATATACTTAAGTGAGAAACTGAAAAATCCAATCAACACCAAAAATAAACTAAAATTGTAGCATCAGAATTCTAAGATTTGGCCCTGAGGGAATTCTCCTTTTGCTGTAAGAAATGTTCTGCACACTTAATATTAGAAACATAGTTGGTCAATGAATGCCTCAGTCAGTAACTTTATCAGTCACCAATCATTCTAACTCCCTTTCATATCCACACCCTATCCAGGTACACATGTAGCTCCTTACAGTTCAGAATAGACTCTTATAAAAAAAGTCCTTTCAGGGGGCACCTGAGTGGCTCAGTTCGTTGGGCATCCAACTCCAGCTCAGGTCATGATCTCACAGTTAGTGGGTTTGAGCTCCACATTGGTCCCCGTGCTGATGTCTCAGAGTCTGGAGCATGCTTCAGATTCTGTGTCTCCCTCTCTCTCTGTCCCTCTTCTGCTCATGCACTTTCTCTCTCTCAAAAATAAACATTAAAAAAAATCATTGCAGAAAGTACCAGTTTTACACTAAAAAATAAGCCAGAGTGAAACGAGACACAGGACTTTATATCAAAAATGGTAAAATCCAGGATGCCTGGGGTTCAATTGGTTAACCATCTGACTCTTGGTTTCGGCTCAGGTCATAATCTCATGAACCCTGCATTGGGCTTTGCATTGGCAACACGGAGCCTGCTTGGGATTCTCCCTCTCTCTCTGTCCCTCCCCCACTCATACTATCTCTGTCTTTCTCAAAATAAGTAAATAAACTTAAAAAATTCAAAAATGGTAAAATCATGTTTAGCATAAGTGATATAGCAGGTATATGTTCAATGGTTTCATTAATATATGGTAGGTATAGATCGATAAGGATTAGTAAGTACAACCCAAGTTAACAGTTGGATTATGAGTAGCCATAGCAAAGGAACCCAGTCATCATGGTGAGAAAATGTTAAGTAACAGTCACCATGTAAAATGGTACTCATCAATTTACCTTTTCTTAACTAGTAATTACTTATTTACATTATTTATTTATTTATTTATTTATTTATTTATTTATCTATCTATTTTCTTGTTTCATATATTCATTTGGTTGTGTTAGTCATCAGTTGTATGTTTATTTTTTGTTTTTCCCTGAATTTCTCTGGAATTATGTCCACATGACCTCTGTCTGTTCTTACTCTTTCATAAGGTGCTTTGTATTAACTTTAGAACTAGTTGGTTTATAAATAAATGAATGGCAGTCGAGCAGGGTAAACTTTGATATTTCACTTGGGATAGATTTGTTCTTATTTATGTTATGGGCATATTGAGCTTGCTCTTTCCACTTCGAACTAACAATATTATCTAAATGCATGTTCTTTCTACTCTTTCAATGTTTTGTAGAGAGAAAATTTAGAGTAAAATCACATTGCTAGTAGACCCTGGTAATCTTATATCCTTACAAAATTGTTCCCATTAAGGCTTGTTTCTGAGGAGTATGAAACTGTTTGTTCTTATATATCAGAAAAAAATCTCACAAAATAGAGGATAGGTAGGTTGGTAGGTAGGTAGATAGATAGATAGATGGATAGATAGATAGATAGATAGATAGATAGATAGATAGATAGAATGCAAAACTGAGGATATAAATCAGCACATCATTCCACAGTCATCATTTAGTGATAACTATTAGACAATGTGACTATATATATACTTTAAAAATTTTTATAGTAAAGTTTCCCAAAGCCCAAAATAAATTTGGCAAAATGTTTGTGTTTGTTAATAGGGTGTATTATATTTTTTAATGAACTTTTGTATGTTTGAATATTTCTTAGGATGATATAGTGATGTATTGCAACTGATTGTATGTTTTACTCTAACTACACTAGACAGCTATATTCAAATATTCTTAGATGACCAACCCCATGTTCTACATGCTCATTTTAAGAGAATATCAGGGAAAAAAATGTCTCATTTCCTTTCACAAGGGAAAGAAGGAAAAATCCACTGAAAGCCTTGCCATTTATATAAACCATATTTTGCTTCTGGAAGAGCATCTATTATTCATCATATTTCTATATGTCATTTTCTATAATACAAGACTTCATTACCTAAACTGTTTGGTGGAAAAAAATTCTATTTTATGAATAGAAGTAATCTTTGTTAAGTAGCAGATTTGATGTCTATCACTTCTTCTTAGTTTCATGCAATTACTAACATTCTGTTATTGTAAGGATGCACAGAATCTCTGAGACAATCGTTTTTCACATTATTTAGCACATGCTAAGGAAGAATAAACTTTTGCAATTCTTATTTAGGTTATACTACTTGGTTTCCATAGTACTCTTGTGAGGTATAAAAAAAGTAATGGGGGGGATATTAGTGGAGAAACTCCTGATTAGAAAATTATTTGAGCTTTGTACATGTATTTACTGTGTTTTTTATGAGGAAAACTGTTTATAGCAAGCACCAGGAGTATAGTAAGAAAACTTTTTTTTTTTAAATAATTAAGAAGGCTTTGACCAGAGTGCAAGCTACCTGTCACTTAGGTTGTCTTTATATTTACAGCATCAGCATTTTAAGGAGATTTATATGCCCTGTCATCCACTGTTTGATTTTATAGGCAAGGAAACTGAGCCCAAAGCCGTTGAATGATTTGCCCAGGAAAGTGCCTGCCACGCTCACATCTTTTATTACAGAGAATGTAAATTCTTCTAGTTTAGTGGCGTGTTTGGTAATGAGTTTGTGTGCTCATTTTTCTTGTTTCCTCCACCATTCCTTGTGAAATATATATTTCACAGTGATAAAAGATTTGAAATCTAAAACCAGAGGCTGAAAAATCTCATTCATGTTGTTTTTAGAAATACAGAAACTCATGTAAACACTGGGTTTAAAATAGCAACCCTGATCTTTATACAATTTAGGATTGTTTTTTCTTACAGATATTGCCAGATATTTTGTACATATTGCTAATTATCTCTCTACCCATATTTTTTTTTTTTCCTGAGGGTAGGAGCTAAAGAGGAAAATATATTGGAATTGGTGTCTCTTTCTATCCAAATGTTTGTATTTTTCTACATATGGACCTACTATAGTTTATAATATTACTGACATATGTATATTTGGTATATATTCACATTCAATATGTATTTTGCATCCTATCGATTTTACTCAATATTGTGTAATCTAATTTCAGTTTACTCATTTGCCTACTGGAGAGAAATTTCTTACATAATTTTAGGGGCGCCTGGGTGGCTCAGTCAGTTAAGTGTCTGACTTCGGCTCAGATCATGATCTCATGGTTCATGAGTTCGAGCCCCATGTCAGGCTCTGTGCTGACAGCTCAGAGCCTGAAGCCTGCTTCAGATTCTATGTCTCACGCTCTCTCTGCCCCTCCCCCCACTCACGCTCTGTCTCTCTCTATGTCTCTCAAAAATACATAAACATTGAAAAAAAATTTAAGAAATTTATTACATAATTTTACCAACTAAATCTGCCCAACCTTCTTCTCAAAGACATTACAGTTTGTAATATTTTGATAACATACACTTTGTTGTAACAAACATTCATCTACACATTGTGGAAGACAGTGCACCAGAGTTATACAAAAAAGACCTTATTCGACTCTATATGATATAGAAGAGGGATTGAATTCAATTCCAGTAAAACATTTAAGCACTAGGATGAATTAGTGGAAAAATACTGGAGTCATTGAGGGAGATTGGTCAATGGCACATGTCCAGCACAATGAATTACCCCTGAGTTTCCCAAAATTTATCTCTGTGATTATACCTTCTATGTTTCTAATTGGCCTTATAGAAGCTATGTTCCTACAGAAACCTTATTTGCCTATCTCTGCACCATGCAATCCTGTCTTTATGCGCCAGGCTTACTTACACCCCATGAGAATGGGGCAGTTAACAAACTAGGCAAAACTTGCCCTCCTGGAGTTGATGTTATTGTGGAGAGAGATAGGCAATAAAAATAATTAATTTAAAAGATAGTAATTTAAGCTTTAGAGATAAATAAACCTAAAAATAATTGAGGATAAAAGGAATTCGGTTTTATTTATTTATTTTTTTAAAGAACGGACAGCACATTCAACATTAAGAGAATTATATTTCAGTAGACATGATGAGATGACAGGTGAAATGTGTATATTGAGGGGAAAGAGTTACAGATAAATTGAACAGCAAAGACAGGACCTGAGGCAGAAATGAGCCTTGTGGGATTAAGGAACACCCAGATGGACAGCGGAGCAAGAGCAGATTGAGACACCATTTGGTAAACACTTTTAACAACTTTGACTTTTATTTCTGAGAGAAAAAAGGTGCCAACAAAAGTTTTGAGCAAAAGAGTGGTAATCACACTTATGTGCTAGAAGGACTGCGAGGAGCACTATGTTGACGGTAGAGAAATGAGCAGGAGCAGGAAAGGGATTTGGGAAGCTATTCTAACAAGCCAGGTATAAAGGTAGTGAGATATTTGTCAAATGAGTTGTATTTTGAAGGTGGAGATAAAAATATTTTGGTGAACCACAAACTGGCTGGAGGGAGAGTGAAAAGTAAAAGTGGGGGCTCCTGGGTGGCTCAGTGGGGTAAGCATCTGACTTTGGCTCAGGTCATGTCTCACAGCTAGGGAGTTGAGCACCTCATCAGGCTCTGTGCTGACAGCTCAGAGCCTGGAGCCTGCTTCAGATTCTGTGCGTCTCCCTCTCTCTCTGTTCCTCCCCTACTCACACTCTGTCTGTCTGTCTGTCTCTCTCTCTCAAAAATAAATACACATTAAAAAAAAAAAGGTGATTTGGAAGTTTTTAACCTGTGAATTGAGAGCATTTTCATTTTGCATCTGTTTCTTTGAAATGCATCATTATAAAATTTTATTAGGTCTAGATATATCCTTATGATATTTTGCCTGTTGCTGTTTTCAATATATTCACAATCATACTTTCATGGAGAGGAAAATAATAATCACTTACCTAGAGTTACACTATTAATATAGTAAACTCTATGCCTTTATTTCCTAAACTGGAGTCTCTAAACTAAGATTAATTTCAGGTAATTTCCATTTTCATTGGACTAACCTATTTTTTAAAAATTTTTAATTAAATTAAAATTGGCATTCAGGTAAAAAATGTACAATTACATATTTAATAAAGAAACTGGAAACTGTGACCTAAGTTCTTTTCATCAAAACAGAAGAAATAGCTTTTAGAATCTCACATTTTAAAAATTCCAATTAAAGCTATCAAAATTACATGAGAATTAGTCTTTAAAATGCTTTGAATAGAAACTCAAAGAATAGATATAATTTGATGCAATGGCCTTTAACATTTAAGTGCTCCCTGGTGGCCTACAGAAATAATTTCTACTTGACAGACTTAATAATTAGGAAATATTGCACTTAATTGTTACAACTGGGATTAGGTTAGATTTATAGATTATTTTAAATAGAGAACATAAATTAACTGGAATAGTTACAAATTGATGTAACAAAAGAAAGTCAATGAAAATATTTTAGTCTATTTCAAATGGGCTTAAAGTTTTGGAAAAAAATATACATAATCTAGTATACATAATGTCAGGATAAAAATAATTGCAAAAACTCCTAGGCTCACCATGACTAATTTTGACTCCTCTGCTTGGATAATCATTCTAATTAGCATATATGTAATTAAAGATTCAGATCTTTATTGGTCACTTTGAAATAATGTTTATTAAATAAATATTTAGCTGGTTTTCAGTCCCAAGAGGAAAAAAGAATGAACATTTATAATTAGCTAATTTCCTAAAACAGTATGTCGAATAGTTCCCACTGACTAAAAGTTGTATTTTCAAGTATTTATTATATTTACCAGCAAGTAAAAACAAAAAAATGTCACAAAAATATTTTTCAAAACTTTAGTAACTTAAAAGCCATTAAAATATGTTCAAATATATTTATTAATCAAGTCCTTATCTCTGCTCTGGAAAAACGTAAACATGATTCTATGGGTGAGTTCCCACAATCTCTTTCTCATAATGTGTGTTTATTTGTTCTGTATATTATATACACTAATAATGTGTGCAGTTGCAATACTATAGTTGATTTCCTAAGATGTTTTGTATTACTGAAAACAAATCACATTCTCCAAATAATTGATTTAGTGACAACGGGTGGGGAATGTGTTAGTAATTGTATTCTAGTTGACTAAATCCAGTTGCCGCACTTGATTTATTTTATTTCTTATTTTGTTTCTTTTTTTTATTGACAATGTATATAAAATGCCTACTTATTGGTAAAAGTTTGGAAGGAGTCAAAAAATAGCATGCCCCCCTCCTATACTGTTGATGGGAATGTAAACTGGTACAGCCCCTCTGGAAAACAGTGTGGAGGTTCCCCCAAAAATTAATAATAGAACTCCCCTATGACCCAGCAATAGCACTGCTAGGAATTTACCCAAGGAACATAAGAATGCTTATGCATAGGAGCACATGTACCCCAAAGTTCATAGCAGCACTCTCAACAATAGCCAAAACATGGAAAGAGCCTAATCCTTTCAACAGATGAATGGGTCAAGAAGATGTGGTTTATCTATACCATGGAATACTACATGGCAATGAGAAACAATGAAATCTGGCCATGTGTAGCAACATGAATGGACCTTGAGGGTGTTATGCTGAGCGAAATAAGTCAGGCAGAGAAGGACAAATATCATATGTTTGTACGTATAGGAGGATTAGGAGGAACTTAACGGAGGACCATGGGGGAGAAGAAGAGGGGAAATGGTGGGGGAGAGGGAGAGAGGCAAACCATGAGAGACTCGAATGATGAGAACAAACTGAGGACTGACGGGTGTGGGGGGGAGGGGGGAGATGGGCATGGAGGAGGGCACTTGCGGGGATGAGCACTGGGTGTTATATGGAAACCAACTTGACAATAAACTGTTTGTAAAAAAAATAAATAAATAAATAAAAAATAATAAAAGTTCAAAAAAAATAAAGTACTAAAATGTATGTTAAAAAATAAATAAATAAAAATAAAAATGTTATTTTGTCAATTAAAAAAATAGCATGCCCATTTCTTAAGTGTTTATCCTAAGGATCAAGATTAAAAGGAAATGTCCTCAATTAACTATGAATGTAAGATAACAAATTATCCAATCAGACACATACAGTGCAGATAACTTACTTACCTGATATCAAATTTCAGTAACAAATGCAATGACATAGGTTATTTCTAAGTTACAGGAAAAGCAGGAAGAACAATCTTAGATTTTATCTGTCCACATAAGAATATACTTTGGACCATATTTTTGTTATGAATCCCTCTAAATATTGCAAGCATAGTATCACTTACAGAGACTGATGCAATTTTGGTGAAAAAAAAGTCTCCTTTTTTATATTCTGATAATTATATAATGTGACATTTTGTAGGGATGAATAGCATGTAAATCTAAACATTTCATGTTTATTTATTATAGTCAGTCCCAGAAAGAACAGGTTCAACCTGCTGAAAGCATTCTATACTTTATTTTCCCACTAGTAATTCTCATTAGTGTGTTTGCTAGAAAGCCAGTCACTGTATTCAGTAATGATTTTCCCTCCCGACTTCCTTTTCACCACTTCCTTCTCTTATTTTTCTCTTCCAATCTTTCATTCTTGAACTTCCACACTGGAAAAGTAGGAATTAGATTTCAGTTTTCCTGCTAATACCCTCTTTCTAACATCCACAGAAAAATAACCACCTAAAGGAAGAATGACAAGTCTTTTGAAATCTCCCCAAGTCATAACATATGTGTCTGACACCTATATGCCTCCTTCAATCACTGAAGAAGAATCAGGTTATCAAAAATTGGTTTACTGTATGGTATCTCCTACCTGAAATTTTTAAAAAATAGCTAACTTCATATTAACATAATAGAATGTTGGTTGCCAGGGACTAGGGTGAGGGGGAAATAGGTCAACTTTCAGTTACAAAAATAAGTTCTGAGGATCTCATGTAGGACATGGTGACTATAGTTAATAATAAAATATTTCACTTTTGCAAGTTCTCTCATCACACACACAAGAAGTTAACATTGTGAAGTGAAGACCATGTTAATTATCTGGATCTTGGTAGTCATTCTGCAGTGTATACGTACATCCAGTCATCATGTTATACACCTTAAATATATATAATTATATTCAACAATTGTTCTTCGGTGAAGTTGAGGGGAAAAAATTGCTTCCTGAATCTCTTTTGAATGTGACATTTAAAAAAAAAAAATGTTATTTCACTCAAGATTAGATAGAACTACAAATTGAAGGAACTCTAGATTATAGGCAATGAGCCCAATTCCTGCCTCAGCATACCTTGTAAGAAATGACACTAATTTTGAAAGGAAAAAAAAGAAAGAGTATGAGGAAACGCATTTAAAATATGAGAAAATTATAGAATATGTGAGATTTTCTGCTTCACTGGCTGTAGTCTTTGTAAGAAAGACAAAAATTACTTCAGATTGTCTTAATTAGGGAATTATTGGTAAAATCAGGTAAGAGTTTTTTTTATAAATGGCAAAGATTGTATATTTATTTTAATTAAGATCGATTCCACTTAGGATTAAAGCCCCGTTTAAACAGACAAACAAAAGAGAATTTCTATGGGACTGCATCATTGATGAAAACAATAAACTATTTCCTTTAAATTAAAGCACCCTTGTAAAATGAATTAAGCCAGCAAAAGAACTGTGGTGTAATAAAACTAAGATAAATACACTCACAACATGTTGATCTTACCATAAATTTAATGAGCTAGTAGAAATTGGACAGCATCTGTCATAGGAAAAACAGAAAATTGGAAATTTTCATAGTTATTCTAGAATTTGACATTTATTTTCTAGATTTAGGAACAAATTTCATACGTGGAAATGCTTTAAATGAAAGTTGAATATCCAAGTAACTATTCTAGTCTTTTATTTTTATTACAAGTACTTCTGATGTGTTCCTTATCCTTTCTTGCTATGAAATTCACTGTTTTACATGTCAGTCCCATTTTGAGTGAAATTAAATTTCATTTTAATCTTACTGAACTATTTAATCAGTTGTATTATGCCTACAAGAATTCATCTTTAAATGATTTATCAAAAGCTCTCTGCAGAAGAACTGAAGAGGAGAAACATCTGATTAAAATGCTGGATAAAAATATTGTCAAATATAGTAGTAACCTTTATACTGAATGAAATAGTGTTTCTTCTCTTAAATTCTTTATCCATATAGATTTTATATAGTTTTTAATACATGTTGTATTATTGTGTTTCCATTTATATTATAGATTGCATTTCATGATTTAATGATTCACATCATTCCATGTAACTGATGCATGATAATTTAATTTATGGTGACCTTCCTTTCTGTACCAATATAAGAATTGTCCCTCTTTGTTCCCTCCACTGAACTGTCCTTTGTTTTCAAATAGACTGTTCTGGAATTATTTTCTCTCTCACCTGTATCATTTATTTCCTGTGTTTATTCTGTCCATGGGGGGGGGAATACACAAATGCCTTAAAAATAACATTACTTAAAAAAAAAATACGCTTCCACCCCCACTCTTCATATATTGCCTGCATCCTGAATTGCAAAGTGTTTGCTTACATTTTCTGTCTCTACTGCACAACTCATTCTTTCCACAAAGTATTCCATTCAGATTTATTAAAGTCTCCAATGCCAATTATGAGTCTGAAGTCAGTGAATACTTTTAAACTCTCCTCCAACTGGGTCTCTCAACAGCATTTGGTGTGGTTGGCATCTCCCTTCTTTTATATTTGTGGTAAGGATCTGTTTTCTAAACCTCCCTGGACACCACACCTATTCATGTCCATTCTTTCTTCATCATCTCCCGTCTGGATTTTCTTTGTTTTCCTTTCCAGAAGACCTCCAAATGTCTGCTTGCCCCAGGGCTCGGTGCCCCACCCTCTTTTGTATGTGTAATCCCATTGACTGTTAGGACTGTAGTAAAATTTGCAAATTGATGAATTTTGAATCCACATCTCTAGCCAGGAATTCTCCTCTGAGCTCTGAGGTACTATATCCAACAGCCTCCTTGACTTCTTCATTTAAATATTTAAATAGTTTGTAAATTCCCAAATCAGAACTATAGCTGTATTTACCTCCCTCAAATTGCTCCTTTTGGATTCCTTCTCATTAATTTATTCAAGCAATGTTTTGAGTGCTAACGTGTGCCAGGCACCAACAGTCCCCATAGGGAAACAGCAGAAATGGTGTGCCTGGCTTAAGTAACAAGTGGTTGTATTTTCTGTAAACAATTTTATTTTATTTTTTTTTATAATTTTTTTTAATATTTTTTATTTATTTCTAGGACAGAGAGAGAGAGAGACAGCGTGAGCAGGGGAGGGTCAGAGAGAGAGGGAGACACAGACTCTGAAATTGGCTACAGGCTCTGAGCTGGCAGTCAGCACAGAGCCCGACGCGGGGCTCGAACCCAGAACCGCGAGATCACGACCTAAGCGAAAGTCGGACGCCCAACCGACTAAGCCACTCAGGCGCCCCTCTGTAAACAATTTTAAAACCTCACAAAAATACTTTAAGTCTTAACCAGGCAATGGGAAACCTAAACAATGCCCGTGACAAAAAGATATTTCTCCCTAAAATAAATTTGTTATGAATTTAAAATATTTTCTCCAATTAGCATTAGCATTGCTTTTAAATACATATAAATTTAAATTAGAACATGTTTTCATTTACCTTGTAATAAATGTCTCATTCTGTATAGAAGTTAATTCGGAGGACTCACAGTGGACATTCTGCCTCTGACACAGGCAGACTCAGCTTTTCTTGTTCCTTTGGAGAACACGCAGTGCCTTGGGTTCATCTGGCCCCTTTTCCATGGCAGCCGGTCCTCTGAACCCTGTGGCAGGACAGATTCTTGCTTGTAAGCAGAATATTCAAAATAAACAGTGATAGCAGAGTATTTATAAAGAAATAAAATCTTTGATTACTCAATTTTGAAATTCTATAGGAACAATGTAGGGTTTCTGTTCTTGTTCAGAATTTAAAACAATGAAACAGTTCAAAGTGTTGTTTTGCTTGATGAGTGTAAATTTTAGTTCTTATGAAAACAATTTTAGTAAATGCAAATATCACCTTTAAAACTGAAAACCATCGCACCTGGATGGCTCAGTTGGTTAAGCCTCTGACTTTGACTCAGGTCATGATCTCACGGCTAGTGGGTCCAGCTCTATGCTGACATCTTGGAGCCTGGAGCCTGTTTCGGATTCTGTCTCTCTCTCTTGCGCCCCTCACTCACTCATGCTGTCTCTCTCTCTCAAAAATATATAAACTTTAAAAAAAAAAACCTGAAAATCATTCTTCTTAATTATGATTAATTATATTTTAAAGTTAAACAATGGATTGAGTATTATATAATTGTTTTTTATTTTTTTTATTTATTTTTTTTTAAATATTTTATTTATTTTTGAGAGAGAGATAGAGACAGCATGAGCAGGGGAGGGTCAGAGAGAGAGGGAGGCACAGAATCTGAAACAGGCTCCAGGCTCTGAGCTGTCAGCACAGAGCCTGACGTGGGGCTCGAACCCACGAACCGCGAGATCATGACCTGAGCCGAAGTCGGACGTTCAACTGACTGAGCCACCCAGGCGCCCCTATATAATTGTTTTTTAAAACAATTCTGTCATATAGAGGATAAGTTGCTTAAAATGATTTGCTCCAGTGGTTTATTATGCCATACACATTACTAGCAGAACAGCCTCTGAAGAAACAAACGTTGAAGACGGTAGAAAGAACACCTAATTTCAAGTATCACTAGATCCAGGACTTCAGTTAATAATATTTGAGGCTTCTTTTCTTATCTTGGCTCTGCTCTCCCCTCAGTGTTGGTTTCATTCTGTGCTCCGTTTACTCCAAGTGGCCATAAAAGATTCACACAAACAAGTCCAGCTTTGAATACTCTGATGGTTTATAACTCTAGTAATGAGAAATACCATTTCATTCCCATCAAATATATATCAACTGTTAAGGATCAGTCTCATTGGCTTAGTGAAGGTCACACACCAATCCTCAAGCCAATACTTGGAACCACACAGATGGAGTATTCTTATAAACTATGGATCTTCCACAACCTATGATGGGGTTACATCCTTTTTTTTTTTTTTTTTATCTTTTTACAAATAGTTTATTGTCAAGTTAGTTTCCACATAACACACAGTGCTCATCCCCCCAAATGTGTTCCTCCATACCCATTCCCCCTCCCCCCCACATCCATCAGTCCTCAGTTTTTGTCAGCATTCAAGAGTCTCTCATGGTTTGCCTCTCTCCCTTTCCCCCACCATTTCCCCCCTTCTTCTCCCCCTTGTTCCTCCGTCAAGTTCCTCCTAAGCCTCCTATACGTACAAACATATGATATTTGTCCTTCTCTGCCTGACTTATTTCGCTCAGCATAACACCCTCAAGGTCCATCCATGTTGCTACACATGGCCAGATTTCATTGTTTCTCATTGCCATGTAGTATTCCATGCTATAGATAAACCATATCTTCTTGATCCATTTGTCCGTTGATGGACACTTAGGCTCTTTCCATGTTTTAGCTATTGTGGAGAGTGCTGCTATGAACAT